>NC_050104.1:58753460-59053460 GCF_902167145.1 Zea mays
TATTTTTATGAGTTGCACCTTTGAGTAAATGTACACATTTAATTCCTAGTATAGGAATAATACTTTATGATTACTATTATTATTTTTATACTATTTTTACTCACCTATCATTTTCTTTCTTTCTTTCTTCCCAATTTCTAGAATTTTCTTTTAGATTTTAAATTCCCCCTTTTTGGGCTTTTAATATTTTTATTGTCACATTATTATATATTTTTTTATGGACACAAAATGCACACAAATAAGATCCAGCATGATGCACAGGTTATTCATGTGTTTCTTTGTTCAAATTATCAAATTTTTAACTAGTGGTGATCACATGTGATGAATAGTAGAGGCCACAAACTATTGAGATTATATCAATCCTTTTATTTCACCTTTGAGTATTACACTTGCAGATGTGTCAAGGCCATACATATGAAAACTACTGGCCCATTGCAATCTTTACCTATCCCAACATGGAAATGGGAGGATATTAGTATGGACTTCATTGTGGGGTTACCTAGGACAGCAAAAGGGTATGATTCCATCTAGGTTATCATTGATCAACTTACAAAGATCGCCCACTTCCTTCCAGTCAGGGTAAAGTATACAGTGGCCACATATGCAGAACTATATATTGTTCGTGTTCTCAGTTTGCACGGTGTTCCGAAGAAAATAGTGTCGGATCGTGGACCTCAATTTGTATCCAAATTCTGGGAAGAACTTCACAAATCCTTGGGTACTAAGTTGCTCCACAGTTCGACCTATCATCCACAAACAAGTGGGCAGACTGAGAGGGTAAATCAAATACTTGAAGATATGTTGCAAGCATGTGTTTTGGAATCCCCACAAAAATGGGATGACTGCTTACCATTGGCGGAGTTCTCATACAATAACAGCTATCAAGAGAGCATAAAAATGGCACCCTTTGAAGCTTTGTATGGACAACGGTGTCGTACTCCGTTAAAATGGTCTGAACCAGGAGAGAGATGGTTTTTCAGGCCTAATATGGTAAAAGAAACAGAAGAGAAGGTTCAACAAATAATACATAATTTGAAAGAAGCCCAAGCTCGCCAAAAGAGTTATGCAGACAAACGACACAAACCCTTGTACTTTCAAGTTGAAGATTATGTCTACCTGAAAGTCTCACCAATGAAGGGTGTATCACGTTTTGGGGTAAAAGGGAAGCTTGCACCTCGGTACATTGGTCCTTTTCCTATTCTTGAACAATGTGGACCAGTGGCATATCGACTCCAATTACCCGAAACATTGTCTACTATGCACAATGTGTTCCACGTATCTCAATTGAAGAAGTGTCTCCGGGTTCCAGATCGAACTATTGAAGTGATGGATGTTGCCTTAGAACCAGACTTGACATATTCAGAACATCCTATTCCAGTCTTGGATCAAAAGTACAGGATTACCCGAAGGAGAACTCTCAAGTTTTATAAGATACAATGGAACCAACATACGGAAGATGAAGCTACATGGGAAACACAAAACTTTTTAGAAAAGAATTTCCCAGGCTTTTTAGCTTCATATAAATTGTGAGATATGTACACTAGTTGTAATAAAGAAGTAGACTCCATACCACCCCTGCCTTGTACCAAAAATAAGGAAATAAAAATATGACACATTTCCTTTTCCATTACCTGCCCTAGGACTTTTAAATCTCGGGACGAGATTCTTTTATGGGGGGAAGGATGTAACACCCCTGGTGTTACTACCACTTAAACTTGAGCATAACATCATGAGCATCATCATATCATGTGATTGTTACACTTAGAATGCATTCACTAGGCAAAAATTTCAAACAAGTTGTATTGATATGACTGGTCATGGGTAAAACCCTAGGGTAGGGTACTTAACCCTGAACTGAGATTAGGGTGTCAATAAAGCCCAAATGAGTTAAATTCTCAAAACTCATGAGAAATAATCATAAGATATCCCACCTAATGAACTCAAGTGGCATCCAAACCCTAGAAGTGCCTGAAACCCTAAAAAGGACCACTGAAAACCCCAAATAGAAACCCTAGGGGGTTATATGTAAATGTTGCACACTTTTGGACCTAAGTGCAAAAAAACCAAGGAATTAGGGTACCTAAAGCATATGGTTCACACATGTGAGGATTTCCAAGTCAATAGATGTGAAATGGACTGATTTGCAAAAAGCCACTCCATTCCTCGCATATGGCTAAGTCTGAAATTCAGTGCATAAGGCTGACTTTGGAGCTCTGTAGTTCTAAAAATATTAGTAAGTTGCCTAGGGTCAACACATCAAAAGTCTAGAGCTATAATAAGAGAACAACTTTGCTTAAGTAACTAAGCTTTGTTTACATACAAAGTTTGGAGATAAATAAGCCCAAAGTTGTGCTGTCAGTCAGCCTTAAGTCTGAACTTTCAATAACAGTGAAGTTGGATGAACTTAGGGCTTCATTTTGAGTAAGATCTATTGTTGTAGCTGGTATGAAGGGCTACTAGTTTGCTACAGATGTATTGGAAGTTGTTGCACAAAAATTCGAGACCTAGGCATTGCAAGTCGGTCTATCATGCGCTCTAAATCGGGTTTCAATTGTATAGTGACCGGATCAGAACGCCAGCGCAGAGAACTCACCGCCGGTGACCATGCGCCTGAATTTGCGCCCGCCGCGGTGATTCATGCTCGGCGCAGTTAGATAATGCAGAGGGGTAAGGAAATATCGCGCCGTGGATGAACTCCGGCCACTATTCTACTCCGGCCGCCGTACCCGCCTGGGTCACAGCCGCTGTGGATAAGTTCACCGGAGTAGCCATTTGCCGCTCAGATGACATGTGCCTAGACGCTGTACTTCATCGTATTGACTCGCTCTAGCACGTCTGGTCATCGCCGGCGAGCCCGCCATGGTAAATGCCATCAATCGCTTGCGCCAGTACTCTTCCCCCTCTCCGGCCGCCGCGCGTCTCCTTCAAATTCACGAGCCACCAATCAAGAGTCCTATAAATTGAGCACCCCCTTGGCTTCGTTAGGTATTCCAGCATCCAATCCACCCGCTTGTGCCTCCAATTACTCACCTAAGCCCACAAATTGCTCAGTTCCCCCAAATCTGTTTTCTGCCACCGTGAAAGAGTCTTCGCCGTGGCTAGCTTGTTTCAGGTCCGATCATACCCTCTGCTCTCTTGTTTCAGCATTCTTACCTGCCACTAATGCTCCCCGACCCATTGAATTAAACTAGATTGCCCTAGATCACTAGGGACACGTTTGTTCATCCATAGTTCGCACTGTCTCCGTGGACAAGACGATTTAGGTCTCAGATTGTGTAATTGATTGAGGGGAAACGCTTGTTAGGTGTTGAATTAGGTCTCAGCCAAATTAGAGCACCGGTCATCAAGTGTCGTGGCCGGTATGAGTTCACCGAAGCTCGGTTCTCTGCCGCTCCATGTCGTGGACCTCGGGGTGTGAAGGAATAGAAGTGTGAGGGTTTAATTGCAAATGTCAGTGACCCAGTCAAACAGTGCTTAGGATTTTTCCTAGTTATTCAAATCCCTAAGGGCTTCGATGCAAAACCACCGCGCAGGCGTGCGCGTGCGGGCGCGTTCTGCCTTAGCTGGGCCGGCTCGGGCCAGATTCAGCCCATTACTGTTGGCTCTTTTCCTTTTTCTTTTTCTGCTAGGATTAGAGAATTTCTAGAAAATTGTAGAAAAAGGATAAAAATGTGAGACCAATTTTGCTAGGTTCCTAATTTTCTATTGTATTTAATAAAAATAGTAGCATGATTTTTAGTCCAAATAGGATATTATGGAGTATTTAAAATAGCCAAAGCTTATAGTTCTAGAATTTTAGAAATTGATTACTAATTCAAAAAATCACTAAACTTTTTAGATAAGCTTTAGATATTGTTTAGAAGCCTTGGGTAAGGTTTGACATGATTTGGACAATGTTTGATGTCTAAACCTCAAAACCCTAGTCTTCTAGTAATGCTTGCCCTATGAACTTCACTATTGACTCCAAAAACCCTAGTTTCCTGGAGTCCCGTGAAGGAAAATTGTATTGAAGACCTTAGATAATATACTTTTATTATCTTTGCATTTTCATGAGCATTACATGAGCATTCATGATTATGTATATGTGGTATATAGAAAACGAAGAAGTAGAAGTTGAAGAAGCAAGAGCTACACCACCACCACCACCTGAAGATTCTCAAGCCGGGAACTACTTTTATTTTGACATCTATGGAGCAGAGCCCGACTCACCAATAACACAAGGCAAGCCCCAGTGCATTTGCCACCTCCTTGCTATTTAAAAATCTTTCTCACTTGCTTGATGTATTAGGTGATAGGAGTTGCGTGCTAAACAAATTGATGCATTTTTTCCTTGAGAATTTGATTACCTTTCCTTGATCCCCTGTTTTACAAAAAGGTCTTTCTTATGCTTAGCTTTTATCTAGAAAAACAAAATGTTTTGTTTTGACAAAAGATGATGCTTCAAGTGGGTGGGATGTTTTCAAAATAAAACTTGATGGTGGATCCATCATGGCCGTGATGGGTTCAACATCGGAAAAGATGTATCTCTGCCAAGTACCAAACTTTAAGTTTGAAATGATAAAGCTGAGACCGAGCGGTTGACTTGCACGAGAAGGGAGTCTCGGTGTAGTGTCTTCGTCTGAGTCGATTAAGGCCTTGTCGATGTAGGCTTGCTGATCGAGGACCTTTTAACTGGTCACATGCCTCATCATGGGTAAGCTTTGCCTCGGGCAGACTAATACCAGAATAAGATAACACGCAATGGGAGTGGAGAGATGGCGAGAGTAGCGTGTACCCTCCATGGCAAGAGGCTGGACGGTCGTGTATCTGTGCTCTCGGTTGGCGTGAACCTGATCTTGTCTTAAGAACCCCGGTGGTGAGTTGACATATGTAAGGGTTAAGTGCTACATATGTCGTGTGATTGGAGATCCTCAACTGAGTATTAATCAATTCGGATCGCCGTTACTTCTCGGACATGAAGACTTGGTCACTGCCCTACACGTAGCAATCGAGTGAACAAGAAGGGTTGATAAGAAATTGGCTAGTATAGGTCAAGTGCTTGATCTAGGGTAGAAAGAACTCTAGATCTCAAGTAATGACTTAACTTGCTAATAAAAGTGGACTTTTAAGGATCCACTATTAGTAAGCATTTTTGCAAACAAGAGTCTTGATTATTGATTAAGCCTTACCTTGACTCCCTTAAGCCAGCATATCCTTGAGAGTATTTTATTTTGACGGGTAAGACTTGCGAAAGTACACTCCAAATACTCAGGGTTTTCGAACCCATGTTGTTGTAGGTGAGGAAGCAGCAAATTTTTGTTGCTTTTGTTCCAAGGTGGTGCCTAAGGAAGAAAACCAAGACTGAAGCCTCGGGAGGAAGTGTCCTCCTTGAAAAACATTTTACAGTTAATCGGGAGGGGGTTTTGCCTCCCAAGATATGTAATAATATTACTCCAGCACTCTTATATTTTACTGGTCTGTAATAATACTACTTTATCCATACTTTAATATAAAATAAGTTGTTGTAACTACTTCCGCATACTCGTTCCTCTGATGTGTTGTAATATATGCGTGACGGGTGAAATGCTCTTGGGCAAGGTAAAGAATACAGATACCGAACTTGTAAGGTGATCAGGTGCACCTGCAGGGTTGTCTGAGGCCCGATGGACAAAGACAACTGTTGGTGGGCCTAATGACTTGGGAGGTTTTATCACAATTTCCTTCCTTGAGAAATTCAATACCACTCCTTGTTTCCTGCTTTATTCAAACAAGTTTAATGATGCATAGCCTTGCTTTAGAAAACAAAATGTTTTGTTTTTAAAAAGGGTGATGCTGCACACTGGATTGGAATTTTTACAAAGGAAAGACTTATGATGATGAATCCATCACGACTGTGATGGGTTCAACATCTGAAAAGAGTACCTCTATCAGGTACCAAACTTTGGGTTATGAATGGTAAATATTTGATCAGGCGGGTGACTTGCACGAGAAGGAAGTCTCAGTGTAGTGTCTCTTTCTGAGTCGTTTAAGGACCGAGTCGATGTATGCTTACTGATCGAGGACTTTTTAACTAGCCACATGCCTCATCATTGGTAAGCTTTGCCTCGGTCAGACCAATACCAGAAAGTCTACCATGCAATGGGAGTGTAGAGATGGCGAGAGTAGCGTGTACCCTCTATGGCAAGAGGGGTGGAGTATATGTGCTCTCGGTTGGCGTGAAACAATTCTGGTCTTGAGAAACCTGGGTGAAAGTTGACATATGCAAGGGTTAAGTGCTACATATGTCGTGTGGTTGGAGATCCCTAGCTGGGTATTAATTGATTCATATCCCCAGTGTGATTGTATCTGTGAATGTAAATTATGTTATTGTAACTATTTCCGCTTTTACTCCTATGGTATGTAATGTCTGTGATATGGGATGAACGCTCTTGGGAGATGTGAAGGAGATACAGGAATCAGGTCATGTCGAGCTATTGGGTGCACTTGCATGATATTCTAAGGTCCTTGGGACAAGGACATCTGTAAGTGGGCCTAATCCTGGGAGGTTCCATGACAGCTGGTATCAGAGCGACGCCCATTTCTTTGGACATTACTTAGTGCTTCAAAAGGTTTTAAACTACTTACCTCTGAATATTCTTTCATCCTTACATTGATCCCTTCTTATAGCAACTTACCTTTTAAGAAGTCAAGTAAAAGAGTGCATATTACTAGGTTATATGTAGGAAGTTGGGGATCAATAAGTAGTTGATCCCATGGTCGTAGGATTATGCATGCATCATGTTTAAACAATACTAAGTGTTCTCCCCTTTTATAGAGATGTAGCACGCACAAAGACCACCCTTCAGAAAGCGATTGGACCTCAGGGTGTGCCCCATCACCAGTTGACTCCATTTCATGAGGGGAGCAACAGTGGGAGCAATGATCCCATATGATACTTGGAGGCTAGAGTCGATTGCTTGACTGCAGAGTTACGTCATGGAGGTAGGGAGCAGGTACGTGCTAGTCGCCGCATCGCTGAGCTATCAGGAGAAGTAGAGCTTTTGCAGCATGAGATTATAGAGCATGATCAGGATATTGACTGGGCTGTGAACTCGTGATCCGTAGCCAGGGATTGTCAGGCGACTGCCCAAGCCCGGGTGGAAGAGCTGAGCCTGTCCTTGGAAAACATGTAAGCGTATAACAATATCCTGCATGAGGAGGTGCATGTGTTGTATGACCAGTTACACCCAAACGTACCACCTGAAGTTGCAGAGATGGGTGTTGGCGCAGCAGGAGCAGGTGAAGGAGGACCCTATGGGGAGCTAGACATCTTTGGAGCCCCTCCTTCTATGAACATCTTGGATGTTCGCCCTCCTAAATATAGTAGCGTATGTGGAGGAATAGACTAGTATAGTAGTAGGTTGTTTCTTTGTTTAGCCTAAATAAAGGAAGTGAGTTGCATGGACTGAGTATGTATAATAAGTCAGAGCTTCGAATAATGTAACAAAGGTTGTGTCACTGTACTATGTGATAATAAAGCGTGTTTTCTTCTCTAGATGCCGATAAGGACTTGTGGTCATGATGGGGCAGGGACTTCTCGGGATAGTGGAGAGGAGACCCCAATCCCACCACATGTACCTCCAACTCTGGCAGAGGTCATTGCTACCTTGCTTAATGCAACGACTGACAATACTCGGTTCCTTCGGGAAATGGAGGGAAATTTGATCCATCAGCAAGGAGGCTGAGGCCAAAATCAAGCCCCTAGAGATACTACTTATATGGAGTTTTTGAAAACTCGTCCCCCTATTTTTGTTAAAGAAAAAGAACCCCTGGAGGCGGATGAATGGATCCACGTGATGGAACACAAATTTGGCTTGATCCGATGTACAGAGACTCAAAAGCCCCTGTTTGCTGCTCAACAACTGCGAGGCCCCACCAGTACATGGTGGGAAAACTTCGTAAGCATTCATGGAGCATTACATTCCAGATGGCATTCTTCAAATGAAGTTGTAAGAATTTGTTCATCTGAAGCAAGGCGGTGATTCTAAGCAGAACAAGCATAACTTCCAAATGACTTCCGGAAATACTTCTCAGGGAAAGGGTAATATGACAAGCAACCAGGCAACAAAGGGTGAAAAGAGAATTGGACAGATTTATTATACCCAGATGACTCAGGCAAGCAAGGGTGAAAAGAGTATTGGACAGATTTATTATACCCAGGTGGCTACTACACCAGAAGGAGAATCCGTGCTAATGGGTACGTTTCCTGTTACCAATCATCCCACCGTCATTCTTTTTGATTCTCGTGCATCGCACACTTTCATGACCAAAGATTTTGTTGAGAAGTATTGCATAGCCAGTATTGAATCAAAGAAGGGTCTTATTATTCAAATCACCTGGTCCAAATATTTACTAAGGAAGTAGTCTTCCACGTACCAGTAAAATTAGCGGGGCATGACTTCCCCTCTAATATGGTAGTTATAAAAGGACACGACGTAGATGTGATTTTGGGCATGAATTGGTTAGCCCAAAATGAAGTTGTTATCAATAGCAGTCAAGGACTATTCAGTTGAGCTATGGCCAAGGAGGAGCTAGACTACTAATTCATATATCTACTCTAGTCAAGGCAACCAGACAAGCATTTGAAGCTATAGTGCAAGTAGTACAAGATATCCCAGTAGTATGTGAATTTTCTGACGTATTTCTTGAAGATTTGCCCGGATTAACTCCTAAGAGGGATGTGGAGTTCGTGTTTGAGTTAAAGCCTGGCATGACTCCTATCTCAAGAAGATCGTACCGCACGCCTCCTAATGAATTGGCAGAATAGAAGACACTACTGCAAGACCTGCTGGAGAAGGGGTTTATCAGGCCAAGTTCTTCGCCATGGGATTGTCCAGCCATTTTCGTTAAGAAGAAAGACCAAACCCTACAAATGTGTGTGGACTATCGGCCCCTTAATGAGGTTACAATTAAGAATAAGTACCCACTTACCTGGATCGATCTTTTATTCGATTAGCTTACTGGAGCCCGAGAATTTTCTAAGATTAACCTTAGGTCGGGCTATCATCAAATAAGGATTCAACCGGAAGATATACCTAACACTGCTTTAACTACCCAATATGGACTATTCGAGTATTTGGTTTTGTCCTTTGGATTAACGAATGCTCCAGCCCATTTCACATATTTGATGAATTCGGTGTTTATGCCGGAACTGCATAGGTTCGTAGTAGTTTTTATTGACGATATTTTGATCTACTCCAAGAATAGAGAGGAGCATGCAGAGCATCGGTGGATTGTCTTAACGCGCTTGAGGGAACATCAACTTTATGCTAAGTTTAGCAAATGTGTGTTCTGGTCGGAGGAAATCCAATTCTTGGGCATGTCTTATCAGCTAAAGGAATTGTTGTTGACCCCAGCAAAGTCAAGGATATTTTGGAATGGAAATCTCCTACCACAGTCCATCAAGTTAGGAGCTTTCTTGGACTAGCTGGCTATTACTGTAGGTTTATTCCGGATTTTTCCAAGATAGTTAAGCCTATCACAGAGCTGTTGAAGAATGATGTTAAGTTTAATTGGTCTTCCAAATGTAATGATGCTTTTGAGTAGTTGAAGAAACTATTAACTACTGCACCAGTGTTGGCTCAACCAGACATTGAGAAGCCGTTTGACGTGTACTGTGATGCGTCAGGCATTGGCCTCGGATGTGTTTTGATGTAAGTAGGCTGAGATATAGCTTATGACTCAAGACAACTATGTCAGCATGAGGGGCATTACCCGACGCATGATTTGGAATTGGCAGCAGTAGTTCATGCCCTTAAAATCTGGTGTCATTATCTGCTGGGGAATGTATGTCATATATATAATGTTCATAAGAGTCTGAAGTACCTTTTTACCTAGTCAGAGTTGAACATGAGACAAAGGAGATGGCTCGAGCTAATCAAGGGTAATGATCTAGAGATTCATTATCATCCGGGAAAGGCTAATGTAGTGGCTGATGCTTTACGTCGTAAGGCGTCTTGTCACTGCCTTACTGTGAGGTTGCCTGACACTACCTTATGCCAGGAAATGGAAAGACTAAATTTGGGTATAGTAGTACAAGGAACTTTGATGTAGCTAAAGATTGAGTCTATCCTTCAACAGAGGATCATTACTACTCAGAAGGTTGATAAGGGTATGAAGCATATTCAAGAGAAAATGGAAGTTGGTAAAGCCACTTGATTTAGGAAGGATGACCAAGGAGTGCTATGGTTTAAAGATTGTATAGTGGTGCCTAAGGATTGTGGTAGAACCGCCAGAATTATTCTAGTTTAAGTGCCCAAGTCACGCCTCAGAGGCCGCAACACACTTAAATCAGAATAACCCGTCAGTCCCTCAGATCTAGTCTGATAAAGCCACTTATCCAGGATCAAATACCTTGAGCTGACTCGAAGGTGAGTCACAGAGGGAATACAATAAAACAGGAAACCTCAAATTAAAGTATCGGGGTTATTACATAAATCGGAGTTTTCGAGTAAACTGAAATAAGTCTATGAGATAAATTGCAGCGGATAATCGATATCGGCAGAAGATGTGGAATAGGGCAAGGCCTAGCCCACTACTCCTCCTGCTCCTCTCCAGCTGGAGCTGCATCCCACTCGACCGTCCAACCCGATGGTAGGGTGGTACGTCAAGTCACACCATCAACCATATCCTGAAGCGTACCTGCAAAAATTATGCCACAAGCAAGACTGAGTATACTAATACTCAGCTAGACTTACCCGGTGTGAGGAATCTACTCCTCTACCTCTAGACCATGCAGCTGTTTGGCTGAGGGGTTTCGTTTGCCAAAAGCACTAGCTGAGTCTAAAATCATTTTTAGCTTTTCCAATTCTAATATCATTACTTTTAGCTAAGTTTGCTCCTACTAAGCATACATGGTAACAATCATTTAATATAATCAACATATTATCTCATGTAAAACCTCATTTCACTTCTTACTCAATGTAGTACAACGGGTCAAGCAGTCTCATTAGCTGCGAGAAGTAGATGATTCGAATCGAGTTTTAACCTTGCAAGGTAAACCTAAACACACGACATGTCAGGGCACTCCGTCCCCACACACGTCAATTGTCCCCATCAATTCCCCGTTCACGGCCAGGACTCACCGCCTTGGCATACAGTGCTCCACTGACCCCGCTGCCGTCGTGCAGTGACCACACTTGTACCCACCATAGCTAGCATGGGAGACCCAGTCTCAGGACGAGTGAGGGGTAAATCCGTGCCCGGCTTCACTCAGGTACTAGGTTTACCGATTACCAAATATTCCCGACATGTGTTTAATACACTCATACGCTTAACTCAGGTATCCACACATTAATCCTTAATTCCTTTTCCCATCTCATGGGCAAGGCATCCACCCTGGATCCAAGTCCATAGACCATCATAGATCCCGTTATCAAGATGAATACAATCAATCCCTGGCCTCACGCGAGTGCTAGAAAAATCACTCAACTTCTACCGAAGTCCTAATTAGCAAAGCAGCTACTCGACCTAGCATACTAGTATCCATCTCAAAAAGGAATCCTGAGTTTATGCAACTAAGGGTTTCAAGCAACTCCTACACTTAAGTGCACATTACAAGCCTACAAACATTAAGTGTAGTAAAGTAGCATATATAAATTGGTTATGCATAAAACCGGGGCTTGCCTTCAATTGCTGGGGCTACGGGGAGATCCTCGATGGCAGGCTCGGGAGCTGGCTCCTGATCTTCCTCGTGGACAGCTCCTTGCTCAGGAATGAGCACGTACTCTCCGTCAGCGAGGTTGCAATCTAATGAATGCAATGGATAAGATATATGTATGGCATGATATGCAATTTTAGCAATTAAAATTGTATGGTGAAAGATTAAATAAATAGCGTAGAGCTAAATCTTGCTACTAGAGATTTCTGTGGTATACTTAGTAAATTAGGGTCAAGTTTGACTACTGAATGGTTAGACTATTTTTAGTGTTCCACTGATTTTCCTTTTTATGTTTTAGTGATATTTTAACAAGAATCCTAGCTGCATTTATTGGGGTGAGATTCATTAATATTTCTAATTTATCTCTCCCTTTCCTTTTTCTTTTATGCCCTTAAGGTGGGTTTGAACTACAAGCTAGTTTTATAAATTTCCAAAAATTCTGCAAATATTAAAGTGGCTTCTCACTAGTGTATTACTCTCTGTCTCAAAAAATGGAGCTTAAAAAGTGAAGGGTTCGCTCTATACAAAATTATCAAGTTTTACGGGAGAGGGGGTGCTTTGAACTACAACTCTCCTTTAACAGTAGGTTATTCTCTAGGCTTATTTTTGCTAACATTTAGGTGTAATAGCATGACTTTGTACCAAACTTCAGCCACTAATACTTATTAGTTATTTTACTATGATTTTCTAAAGTTTTTGGCCAATGGGGCGCTTTCTACTACCACTATACTTGAAAAATATCAAACAACAGATTTCTAAATTTTCCTATCTTCTTCTTTGTGTAAGAGCAATCATTCTAGAATTAGGCAACTTTTTGCTTAAGGGAAAGGGGGTAGAATTTCTTGGATTATGTGACCTTTTTCATGGGGTAGGGGTAATGGGTGTTACCTCATATTTATGAATAGGTTTTGTATTTTCCTCTAGTGTTCTACTTCATTAATAGTTGGGTAAAAATTAATTTGCCTATTGTTGCAAAAGTTTAGATTTTCTTAGGATTTAATTAGAATATGGCAAAAATCAAGTTTTAATTGTTCAACCCACTTATGATGATGGGCTGGGGTGTTTATTATTTTTGTAGTGGTGTTCCAATAGTTAGGAGTCTACTGAATTTTTCTTACTATTTTTGAAATGGTCCTTATATTTTTAATTATGGCCTTTCTGAATTTATTAGTGCCTAATAAAATAATTAACCTTGGATTTGCTCTGGACTAGGGTTCTTTGTATTTTTCCTAGGTTCCTTAGTACTTAAGTAGTATAGTAAAAATATGTTCATCCTCTGTTCATTAACTTCTATTGCTTTTCTTAATTTCCTAAGTTTTGGGCAGATATAGTTTTTAATAGCAAAACTCATATTAATCTTGTATACTGGGGTGCTCAGTATTTTTAAATAGTGCCTATGTTGGGTATGTATTTCTACAAATTTTCTTAAGTCTAGTACAGAAGCATAACTATTTTTCCTTATTTTAATAAGGTTTGGGCAATTTTCTTATTTAATTCCAAACTCTAAAAATCAATACAGAAACTATAGGGTTCAGTATTTTTGTTCAATAGCTCATATTATTTGGAATCCAGCAAAATTGGTTTGACTAAATTTGGTTAAATATTTCTCAAGTTATGAATTTCCTAAGTTTTCTTGTTCATTTAAAAGGATATTCAGAAATGGTTAAATGGAAAACTAACTTGCATCGGGGTCCCTGGCGAAAGTTTGTAAGTTTCCTTACATACTAGTCCCCGGGTTACTATTCAAACGTGCCACTGACAGATCAGAAAATCCCCTCGGGTTTTGTTAATCCTAACACGAGGTCCTTCTCCCAAATAAACAATATCCGCGGCGGAGGGGCTTACCGGCGGTGAGATCGCTCCAGTGAAGTGGCCGAGGGTGTAGGGGAGGTCGTGACGGTCACGCTGATGTGCGGATCGTCTTTGGGGATGGTCGGAGGAGGCCGGTCCACATGCGCAGGCGGGTGAGTTCGTCGGCGGCGAGTGTTCCGGCCTGCTCATGGCGCGATAGTCCAATTGGTTAGCTCAGGAGGCTCGTCCAGGTGACGTAGAGGCGGTATACGGAAGGAATTTGAGAATGGCGCAGAGACTTACCCGGTCCACGTTCGCCAGTGAGCGGAAGAAGTCCGGCGAGGGTGATTCGGGGTCTCCTGTGAGGCTCTATCGGGTCCGAGGACTTGGGGAGCTTCACGGGTCTCTGGCGAAGCTAACCAAATAGCTGGCGTAGACTGGGAGTGGCCGGAGTGAGCTGGCCGCAGTGGCCGAGGCTCGGGTGGCTTGGCAGGCGGTGGCACGTCATGCTCAAGGCAAAGTCCAGTGAACTCTGGCTTGGGCAGGACTGAGATCGTGCGGGGGAGTACGGTCGAGGCCTTACGGCTGCTTTATAGGCACAGCGCGGGCGAGGCGCGTGGAGGACTTGACCGGGCACTAGGCGAGCGCGCACGGGGGTTGGGCGAACGCCGGCGTGCCGACCAGGGTCGAACACGTGTGCGTGTTCATTCTGCCCGAGTTCTAGAGCGTGTAGTCACTCATCCGAGCCTACTCTTGCCTTGGTCAGTGCACAAAACCTCTTCTCCTCCCTGTAAGCTACCGATCTTGTGGGGGGGTCAAAGGATTTGGCCTACTGTTTCCAAAGATATGGAGCTCTGAAGTCGGGTCTATCTCTCAGCCCGAACCCGAGGCAAATCTTTGGTTTTGTCGTGTCTAGGCTCCGAATCCCAATGCCATCTTCAGATATGTGGTAGAGGGATTAGTCTAGCACATTTTTGTTAATGGGAGCTTAGGGTTTTGAGATAGGGATTAAGGTGAACGCGCTCGGTTTTGAGTTAGATGCTGAAATTCAGAAATCTGAATTTCAGATTTCTCTAAAAGCCTCCAATTGAATGGCTTGTTTGGGATTTTTAACAAACTATTTTTGGCCAAACTTTCATAACCTTTATTGTAGCTTAGTTAGTGTATTTCAACTTTTATGATTGGCCTAAGTCATGATTCCATGTTTTTCATGGTCTTTTTACCCATTTCTTCCTCCCTACTTAAATGGCCTAATTAGGGTTGTTCTAGGGTTTCAACATTTTTCCCTTTTTTTGAATGCATGATATGATTTAGGCATGATCTTAAGATAAAAGACAGTTGAGTTTTAGCTCCTAAGTTTTTGGTGTCTTTTGCTCAATTGGATTCACATGTGATAATGATCTTGAGTTAGCACTGAGAAGCACCCTAGGTAACCCTGGGGTGTTACAGCCTTCCCCCATAAAGGAATCTCGTCCCGAGATTCGAATCTAAGTCCTCCTAGGTGAAGAGAAATTTTTATGGCTTGATCCTTTAGGGTTGGTTTGTATAGTAAGGTTCTTTAGTAAACTACTCTTCGAATGTCATCTTCTTTGCAACTTCAGAAGAAAGTCCTCTTAGTTTTAGTCTTACAATTAACTCTTTTTAGGTTAAGATCATTTTTTTTATATTTAAGTTCAAAGGGCAGTGGGAGGGGTTGGGCATGGTTACGTACCGATTCCCTCAGGTAGACAATTGGGAAAGTTCGAACGTAGAAATTCCTCAGTCTCCCAAGTAGCCTCTTCCTCTGAGTGATTACTCCACTGGATCTTATACATTTTGATCGATTTAGCCCGAGTTGATCTTTCTTTGCAGTCTAGAACCTTGGAAGGGTACTCTTGGTACGATAGATCGGGCTTTATCTCCACTTCTGGTTCTGTTACGATCTCGATGGGCAATCGAACACATCTCTTCAGTTGGGATACATGGAATACATTGTGGATGGCAGACATTTTTGGAGGTAACTTCAATTTGTATGCCACGAGTCCACATGCTTCTATGATCTCATAAGGTCCAATGTAACGAGGGGCTAACTTGCCTTTGACCCCAAACCTCTACACTCCTTTGGTGGGTGATACCTTTAGATATACGAAATCTCCCACTTCAAAATGGAGAGGTTTTCTTCTCTTATCATGGTAACTCTTCTGCCTGTCCTGAGCAGCTTCTAGATTCTTCCTGATTAGCTTGACTTTCCTTTTGGCTTCAGCCACTAAGTCAGGTCCAAAAATTTCTCTTTCTCTAGGCTGAGACCATTTGAGGGGTGTTCGACACCTTCTTCCATATAGGGCTTCAAAAGGTGCCATCCTTAGGCTAGATTGGTAACTGTTGTTATAAGCAAACTCTACCAAAGAGAGGTACTTATCCTAGTTCTTGCCGCAATCGATCGCACAAGCCCTTAACATATCATCAAGAATTTGATTTACCATTTCGGTCTGTCCATCCATTTGCGGGTGGTAAGATGAACTTCTTATTAGCTTGGTTCCCAAAGACTCTTGTAGTTGTTCCCAAAATCTGGCAACGAATTGGGCTCCTCGGTCAGAGACAATGGTCCGGGGTAACCCGTGCAGACATACGATTTGGTCAATGTACAGCTCTGCATACTTCTGAGCCTTATCGATGGTGTGCACTGGAAGAAAATGTGCCACTTTTGTCAATCGGTCCACAATGACCCAAATCGAATCATGATGTCGAGAGGTATTGGGCAGACCCACAATAAAATCCATGCTGATGTCATCCCATTTCCATGAAGGTATTGATAGGGGTTGCAAGGCACCAGCTGATTTCAAGTGGCTTGCCTTTATCCTCTGACATGTGTCACATTCTGATACATATTGGGCTATCTCCCTCTTCATTCTGGTCCACCAATACAAGGGCTTCTGATCATGGTACATTTTGGTGCTTCCTGGGTGCATGGAGAATTTGGAGAGATGAGCTTCATCCAAGATTTTCTTCTTGAGATCCTTACTTTTAGGAACCACCAATCTGCTTTCAAACCACAATATACCCTTCCCATCTTGGCGGAAACACTTATACTTCTCTGTCTTCTGATGGAGGTTCTCTTTAATAGTCTGCACTCCATTGTCATTGAGTTGGGCCATGATTATCTGGTCTCGCAAAGTTGGCTCAACAAAAATATGAGACAAAGCACCAGAAGGAATCACTTCAATCTTCATTTTGCTCAACTCATCACATAGGGTGTTGATATGAGAATCCATCATAACACAGTTGCATTGCGATTTCCGACTCAAGGCATCAGCTACTACATTGGCTTTCCCTGGGTGGTAGTGTACCTCTAGGTCATAGTCCTTGATTAGCTCTAGCCATCTTCTCTACCTCATGTTGGGATCAGCCTGAGTAAAGATATACTTGAGGCTCTTATGATCCGTGAAGATGTTGCAGTGGGTTCCCATCAAATAGTGTCTCCACATCTTCAATGCATGAACCACGGGTGCTAACTCCAAGTCATGAGTGGGATAATTTTGCTCATGAGGCCTGAGTGCTCTTGATGCGTAGGCAATGACTCGGTTGTCTTGCATCAAAACACAACCCAGTCCAATGCTAGAGGCATCACAGTACACATCAAACGGCTTGCCGCTATAGGGTTGCGCTAACACCGGTGTTGTGGTCAGATGCTGCCTCAAGGTGTGAAAAGCATCTTCGCAGTTCTGACCCCAATCAAACTTGGCTCCTTTCTTCAACAATTCAGTCATGGGCTTCACAATTCGAGAGAAGTCCGGAATGAATCTTCGATAATAACCAGCCAATCCCAGAAAACTTCGAATCTGATGGACAGTTGTTGGCGGCATCCAGTTCATCACTTCTTGCACCTTATTCGGATCAACAACTATGTGTAAGATCCAAAAATGTGTATAAAATAATATAGGATAATAATAAAATAAATATATGAAGAAATAAAATAGTAAATTCTAACATCTCAACTTATACTTGAGCAATGAATGTTGAAGACCGAATTTTGAAAACCAAGAACTATTTTTGAAAAAAAGTAATAGAAAAGTTTTCTATTCAACTAAATGATTATGCATATCATTAAATGATGCACCATAAGCATTTATTTACATGAATATCTACTTCTAAAGTAACTCTTACTTCTTATCCCACGTCCAAACTACTATTTTCCAAAAGGAAAGAAAACAATATGAGTGCTATGCATGATTCAAACATCTACCAAACAAATAAATCAATTAAAATAAAATATATGAATAAGAATATATTTCTTTATACCAATATGTGAATTTGGTACATTCTGATCCATGGTGTGACTCATAACAAAATTTAAATTTAGATTTAAAAATCAAGAGAACGAAAATAGGAGAAAGAAATGTTATAAAATACAAAATAAATTCATAAATAAATAAATCCTACACTAGTCATACTTATAATCTGAGTGTAGGTTTACCACAAGTTGAATTTGAAATTGTAACTCAAGATGGGAATTTGAAAAGTAAATTGAAATAAGAAAAAGAAAATAAATGAGATGAAGGATAAGGGAAGTACTAAATAAATATAAATAAAATATATATAAATAAAAATATTATTTCATACTGATAAATTGTTTATTTTGGGCACTCAACCTTTATGATGGATCCACAACTCAAGTTTGAAATTCAAAAAGTAGAATTTGATTACATAGAAAGGAAATTGAAAGAAAAAAAGAAACGCTCATCTGTGCACTTGGGCCTTTTATTTACTCGGTCGGCCCAATTGGGCACTTCACACCCCGCGCAGCCCAACATTCCCTCACGCCGCACTCACTCGGGTCGCCATTGCGTGGGCCCCACGCATCATTCCCAGTAGTCTTGCGCTGCTCGCTCGCGCACACTGGTAATATGGCCCAACTAATCAGCCGTTGCCGACCTTCTACCGTCTCCGCAGTGACTTCCGGGTGGGCCCTCTTGGACGCCCCTGTAGCTCGTCTCCGTGCCGCTAATGCTGTGCTGATCGGAGGCAATTGCACGCGCCCGCCGTTCTCTGCGGAGTGGTTGGATCGGGATCCCGGGTTATAAGGGATGGCACTAGCTGCAGTTCCTTTTCCTACCCCTCCGTTCACCGCGGTCGCCTCCTAGGTTGTTGGGGTCAGGCGAGATCTCTGCTGCCGGAGTCTGTGGGTTCCTCGGCCGGAGGATAAATATCAAGCCCCACTGCGCGTCCCTCTCGGTCCGTCCCATGCCTAGCTCCAGGGAGTCGACATTGTAACCGAGAGCCACCAAGCGCAGGAAATCGAGAAGAGCAGTGCTGTGGAGGGGTGACCCATGCCGCTGTCGTGGCCGGCGATATTTACCACCATTTGGAGTCCTATGAGGGGTCTGGGTGACTCATCCCATCCTAGCGGAGGTTCCTGTGGCGTCATCGGGCGGATTGGACTCCCTGATCTCACTGAATTTCTCGCCGGTGCCATGATGACCGCGGCGGACCGCGCATCGCCATGGATGGGGCACCTCGCTGTTCTTACTATGGTAAGAAGTTTACCTATCAATTCCACTTTGTCGTCGTAACGCGTTGATATCCTCGGTATGAAGTTTAGGCTCAGAATTCGGGCGTGGGTTGTTCTTGGCAGGGCGCTGCCGTGTCCGGCTGGCCGCGCCACCATGGTCGGGCGATGGGATGAGGGAGATAACGGTCAACCGTCGGATCGTGATCGCACGCGTTAGAACTGATCGCGGCACATCAAAATCTGGAGCGATGATCGACCATCGTGCGACTCAAATGAGATCGGGGCTTCTTGTGATCTCGGCCTTAGAATTTAGATCCAACCGCGGGGACTACGTACCAGTTCGGGGTGCACTGATCAAATCTAGACCGTTCGGGGAAGATCGGACGGCCGAGACCCCACGATACCCTTTCGGCTGCGTAATATTGCAAAAGAGTCCCTCAGTAGTTTAAAAATAAACCCGCAGTCCTAGCGACTGGGGATCTGAGTCTTAGGAATGTTTCTATTTTAGTCCCTGGACGTTTTGTTAATATTGTGCGCAGACCAGACCTTTAAGGAAATTGAGAAATCCATTTTAAAAGTGATTTTCAATATAAAAATAATTGCAGAAACTTGTTTAAATAATAGAAAATCCATTCTAGCTCCTTTTTAGTCCATTCAAGTTCCTATAATTTTGTAATATTATGGTTCATCATCTAGTGTCACTATTTTGACAAGAAAACAATAATAAAATTGATCTCCCAATTAATCTCAAATCAAATACATAAAATCTTCAGAAAATCATAACTCCTTCGTTCTAATTCCGAATTGACCCGTTCCAGCTGCATTAGCTCCGTATAAATATGTACTATGCAATAACAGCATCATTATGCCATGTCTCATTCTTTATAATTAGGTCTTTATATAACTTATGTTGGTTAGTCTTGTTAATCTACTTACCATTATAATCTACTAGAATATGATATATGGTCAATGTATAATTTAGATTAAAGTTTAATTAGTTACTACTTTAGGTTATCTTTTCTCTGGAACTATAAAATAAACATAGAACCTGGTGTTAATCATTTAATCACATCATAACTTGATGACTACGACTTCGATCTTAGTAGTTCTCGATCCCCCAATCACGTTACGACGCGTAGATCATTATTATTCAGTTTGTACTTATGTTTGGTGTGATGTTAATTTTATCTATACCATGTCTGTTTGTATTGCTACGACTAGCGCGAGGTTCGAGGATCTGAAGAATCACCTTGGTAACTGGAATTTCAAGTGTAAGGCAAGTTGTGCCCTTGACCACATTTATTACCCAATAATGTTCTTTATTATCACTATTCAATGCATAGGTTTAATTTTGATGGGACCCAATAGGTCACCTAGTGTGATTATATTTTACCTTGTTTACCCCTGAATCACATGGGTAGTTTTGCTATTGCTTTACATGGTTTTTGGGATATTATTTCATTATATCCATGTTCCAATTATTTTGTTATTCTATTTATGTTCATGTCAAGATCATTAATGTTAATTGGAACATGGAGCTTAACTTGAGAAACACGTGCCACCACAAGGGTGGAATGGAACGCCCTTGGCTGAGTAATTAGGAAAGCTAGTGGAAGACTACCTTACCCAAAAGGGGCAAGGGCAGTAGGGGAGTTCCATGCAAGGAGGTTCTCGGGTTGATTTTGCTGCGATGGCAGTCAGACGGGGATCCTTGCAAGTGCAATTCCCATAAACTATAGCGGGTTTTCGGAAGCTAGTGGAACTTTATAAAGACCTCATAGTGGATCCCTAGCCATTCACCTCGGTAGTGTCTAAGGGCCTTGCAAACCCTGGCGACATGGGATACACGACTTGTGGGTACAGGGTACAACCTCTATAGAGTGCAAAACTGGTATACTAGCCGAGCTCACTGTCATGAGCAGCTCAGGACTCTCGCATGATTAAATTATGGAACCTAAACTCAATTTGTCATATGCATTGCATGGGATTTGTTATTAATTTTGTTCTATTATTTTATTATGGTTTGGTATTTAATTATACTTAGTAATTGCTAATAAAATTTTGACCAACTTATAAAAGCAATGCTCAACTTCAACCTTTATTTTGTTGATCAGCCTTACACTTCACATGAACTCCCACCTTTGGTGAGTTCATGCACATTATTCCCCACAACTTGTTGAGCGATGAACATGTGTGAGCTCACCCTTGCTGTCTCTCACCCCCCCACTGGAGAAGAACATGTGGTTCAAGAGGAGCCACAACGAGGAGTTCGATTAGATCTAGGTGGCGTGTCCCAGTTGACTTGCGCCAAGGATGATCCTTAGTTCGTTTTATATTTTATTTTGTAAGTCTTCTGCTATGTAATAAGTGCTCTAATTATATTGTGACATTTATCTCTATACACTCTGTTATTATATATGTTGTCTTCTTTGGCGCATGTATGAGATGCACCCGGCTTTGTTCCTTAAAGCCCAGGTGTGACAGAAGTGGTATCAGAGGAATGTTGACTGTAGAACAAAATCTAGATAGATCTGGACAACCATTACCTAATTACCTTACTCTGATTCTTTCTATACTTTTCTTGATCCAGTCTCATCTTCTATTGTTCTACTCTGATTAACCTTACCTCTGCTACTCTGATTCTTATCTAAACTTATCTTAATATTTTCTCATCTATTTCCACTTTACTCTGATTATTCTTACCTTTTCACTTCTAAAGACAAACGTGGATTTCACACTTTTGAAATCATGTGCCTGAAGTGACCTTTAGGAATAGGAGACCTACTCTTACGAACAAAAACAAAACTATTTTTATAGGTATATATACGGTTGAGTGTTTGTTCTTATGATACTTGTCTGATTTGGATCTTTATTTGAGGGTGATGAGTTGTGGAGTAATGTCCACAATTACATCTGCATATGCATATAGGCATAAATAGAAATCATAAGAGAACTAAACAACCTAGATTATTCTCCATTAAAGTGTATCTATTTTAGATAGAATCCTTTAAGTTGAAAAAAAATCTATCTTATCTTAATAGATCCATCTTATCTTACAAGATTCTCTCTTATCTTAATAAATCCATCTTATCTCGAAAAGATTCTATCTTAGCATAATAGATCTAACTGATCTCAAAAGATGCTATCTTCTTCTTAGAGACTCATCTTGTCCTAACAAGCATACTTATCCCAACCGCATAGCTTATATCATAAAAGTGTAACAAACATGATTTATTTCAAAATAAATTAAGTAGACCTTATCTAGTCTAATCTAATTACACCAATTTAATTCTAATCCCATCCAATCTGATCAGATCGAATCTAATGGACAAACATGTCAGATAATACTAGTAAAATAAGATTGGAGCCTACTCTTGTAAATATGTTTTAACCTAAATTGGAGTATTAGTCCAATCTGGCCATATGCGACTACCTTAACCATCAAATAGTTGCATAACCCCTCTGTTTTAACCAAGCAGAGATTCTGACTTACCTACACCATATAATCCATCCTATCGCAAAAGATTCTGACCTGTCCTAATAACATATATTCTACCCTGGTAGATCTATATAATTTACAATTAGACAAATCTAGTTATGTCCAATCCAATCCAGACCCTACCTAATCTAATATGATCTGATCTAAAGGGAGTTACTTAAACAAGTTAGTCAATGCTGGTAACACAGATTAGACCATCTTCTTACGAATGGATTTTAAACCTAAATTGGTGTCTTAGATCAACTCGTCCGTGAAACCACGACCTAGCCTATGTTATAGGTTGCTCAACCCGTTTATCCCAAAAGCAAAAGTAAAACTCTGTTTAAGCTACCTACCCTAGGTACCCGAAATTGTTATCCCAACTCGGATAATGACATCTAACACCACAACCGATGATTCTTAAATTAGATCCAAGAAGAAGGTTAACCTCAACAATGAAGAATATGAGTAGAAACAGACCTTCAGACGAATCAAGATCCACCATCCGGAATAAAAGTCTCCCTTACCTAACTTTCTTCCACCCCAAATCTGCTCTACACTCACCAAACAGCTAAACCATGATGTACCCTTGTTTTCTATGCCACGCCTGTTATGGCATGGAAATTTGAGGTGTATAAAAATATACATTGGAAGTCCCACTGAGATACAAAAACAATATACTTGAATTTCATAAAGATAAAGTCGGCTGGAGATACGTCGAAAAATAAGGCAAGCACAGTTGGAAGACAACAACAACTACGCCCACTAGCTCCACCGCCACCACCAACTCCACCAATATACATAAATATATATATACTACTATTTGTAAGATCTAAATGTTACTTTAGTCAGTAGTAAGTATCTTACTATTTTAGGAAGGATAATAAGGTCTAATTGACCCTATGTGTTGCTAATGAGTTATGCATCATGCTGAGATTTTTGTGTGTGCATATGTTATGATATGACATAGTTATACACCCTTTCCTTACAAATCTCGAGGACGAGATTTCTGTTAAGGGGGGTAGGATTTGTAAGGTCCAAAAATGTGTATAAAATATAGGATAATAATAAAATAAATATATGAAGAAATAAAATAGTAAATTCTGGCATCTCAACTTATACTTGAGCAATGAATGTTGAAGACTGAATTTTGAAAACCAAGAACTATTTTGGAAAAAAAAGTAATAGAAAAGTTTTCTATTCAACTAAATGATTATGCATATCATTAAATGATGCACCATAAGCATTTATTTACATGAATATCTACTTCTAAAGCAACTCTTACTTCTTATCCCACGTCCAAACTACTATTTTCCAAAAAGAAAGAAAACAATATGAGTGTTATGCATGATTCAAACATCAACCAAACAAATAAATCATTTAAAATAAAATATATGAATAAGTATATATTTCTTTATACCAATATGTGAATTTGGTACACTCTGATCCATGGTGTGACTCATAACAAAATTTAAATTTAGATTTGAAAATCAAGAGAATGAAAATAGGAGAAAGAAATGTTATACAATACAAAATAAATTCATAAATAAATAAACCCTACACTAGTCATACTTATAATCTGAGTGTAGGTTTACCACAAGTTGAATTTGAAATTGTAACTCAAGATGGGAATTTGAAAATGAAATTGAAATAAGAAAAAGAAAATAAATGAGATGAAGGATAAGGGAAGTACTGAATAAATATAAAGAAAATATATATAAATTAAAATATTATTTCATACTAATAAATTGTTTATTTTGGGCACTCAACCTTTATGATGAATCCACAACTCAAGTTTGAAATTCAAATAGTAGAATTTGTATACATACAAAGGAAATTGAAAGAAAATAAAAAAAGAAAAGAAACGCTCATCTGTGCACTTGGGACGTTTCTTTCCTCCGTTGGCCCAATTGGGCACTTCACACCCCGTGCAGCCCAACATTCCCTCCCGCCGTTCTCACTTGGGTCGCCGTTGCGTGGGCACCACACGTCATTCCCAGTAGTCTTGCGCTGGTCGCCCGCGCACACTCGTAATATGGCCCCACTAGTCAGCCGTTGCCGACCTTCTGCCGTCTCCTCAGTGACTTCCGGGTGGGCCCTCTTGGACGCCCCTGTAGCTCTTCTCCATGCCGCTAATGCCACGCTAACCGGTGGCAATTGCGCATGCCCGCCGTTCTCTGCGGAGTGGTTGGACCGGGCACCCCGAGCTATAAGGGATGGCACCGGTCGCAGTTCCTTTTCCTACCCCTCAGTTCACCGCGGCCGCCTCCTAGGTTGTTGGGGTCAGGCGAGATCTGCGCTGCCGGAGTCTGCGGGTTCCTCGGTCGGAGGATAAATATCAAGCCTCGCTGCGCGTCCCTCTCCTCGGTCCGTCCCATGCCTAGCTCTAGGGAGTCGACATTGTAACCAAGAGCCACCAAGCGCAGGAAATCGAGAAGAGCAGTGCCGTGGAGGGGTGACCCATGCCGCTGTCGTGGCCGGCGATATTTACCACCATTTGGAGTCCTGTGAGGGGTCTGGGTGACTCATCACATCCTGGCGGAGGTTCCTGTGGCGTCATCGGGCGGATTGGACTCCCTGATCCCACTGAATTTCTCGCCGGTGCCATGATGACCGCGGCGGACCACGCATCGCCACGGACGGGGCACCTCGCTGTTCTTACTATGGTAAGAAGTTTACCTATCAATTCCACTTTGCCGCTGTAACACGTTGATAGCCTTGGTATGAAGTTTAGGCTTGGAATTCGGGCATGGGTTGTTCCTGGCAGGGCACCGCCGTGTCCGGCTGGCCGCGCCGCCATGGCCGAGCGATGGGATGAGGGAGATAACGGTCAGTCGTCGAATCGTGATCACACGTGTTAGAACTGATCGTGGCACATCAAAATCTAGAGCGCTGATCGACCATCGTGCAGCTCAGATGAGATCGGTGCTTCTTGTGATCTCGGCACTAGAATTTAGATCCAACCGCGGGGACTACGTCCCGGTTCGGGGTGCACTGATCTAATCTAGACCGTCCGGGGAAGATCGAACGGCCGAGACCCCACGATACCCTTTCGGCTGCGTAATATTGCAAAAGAGTCCCTGAGTAGTTTAAAAATAAACCCGCAATCCTAGCGACTGGGGATTTGAGTCTTAGGAATGTTTCTATTTTAGTCCCTGGACTTTTTGTTAATATTGTGCACAGACTAGAACTTTAAGGAAATTGAGAAATCCATTTAAAAAGTGATTTTCAATATAAAAATAATTGCACAAACTTGTTTAAATCATAGAAAATCCATTCTAGCTCCTTTTTAGTCCATTCAAGTTCTTATAATTTTGTAATATTATGGTTTTATCATCTAGTGTCACTGTTTTGACATGAAAACAATAATAAAATTGATCAACCAATTAATCTCATATCAAATACATAAAATCTTCAGAAAATCATAACTCCTTCGTTCTAATTCCGAATTGACCCGTTCCAGTTGCGTTAGCTCCATATAAATATGTACTATGCAATAACAACACTCATTATACCATGTCTCATTCTTCTATAATTATGTCTTTATTTAACTTATGTTGGTTAGTCTTGTTAATCTACGTACCATTATAATCTACTAGAATATGATCTACGGTCAATGTATAATTTAGATTAAAGTTGAATTAGTTACTACTTTAGGTTATCTTTTCTTTGGAATTATAAAATAAACATAGAACCTGGTGTTAATCATTTAATCACATCATAACATGATGACTACGACTTCGATCTTAGTAGTTCTCGATCCCCAGATCACGTAACGATGCATAGATCATTATTATTCAGTTTGTACTTATGTTTGGTGTGATGTTAATTTTATCTATACCATGTCTGTTTGTATTGCTACGACTAGTGCGGGGTTCGAGGATCTGAAGAATCACCCTGGTAACTAGAATCTCAAGTGCCAGGCAAGTTGTGCCCTTGACCATATTTATTACCTAATAATGTTCTTTATTATCACTATTGAATGCATAGGTTTAATTTTGATGGGACCCAATAGGTCACCTAGTCTAATTATCTTTTACCTTGTTTACCCCTGAATCACATGGGTAGTTTTGCTATTGCTTTACATGGTTTTTGTGATATTATTTCATTATATCCATGTTCCAATTATTTTGTTATTCTATTTATGTTCATGTCAAGATCATTAATGTTAATTGGAACGTGCCACCACAAGGGTGGAATGGGATGCCCTTGGCTGACAAATTAGGAAAGCTAGTGGAAGACTACCTTACCCGAAAGGGGCAAGGGCAGTAGGGGAGTTGCATGCAAGGAGGTTCTCGGGTTGATTTTGCTGCGTTGGTAGTCAGATGGGGGATTCCTGCAAGTGCACTTCCCATAAATTGTAGCGGGTTTTTGGAAGCTAGTGGAACTTTGTAAAGGCCTCGTAGTGGATCCCTAGCCATTCACCTCGGTAGTGTCTAAGGGCCTTGCAAACCCTAGCGACATGGGATACATGACTTGTGGGTACAGGGTACAACCTCTGCAGAGTGTAAAACTGGTATACTAGCCGAGCTCACGGTCATGAGCAGCTTAGGACTCTCGCATGATTAAATTATGGAACCTAAACTCAATTTGTCATATTCATTGCATGGGATTTGTTATTAATTTTGTTCTATTATTTTATTATGGTTTGGTATTTACTTATACTTAGTAATTGCTAATAAAATTTTGACCAACTTATAAAAGCAATGCTCAGCTTCAACCTTTATTTTGTTGATCAGCCTTACACTTCACATGAACTCCCACCTTTGGTGAGTTCATGCACATTATTCCCCACAACTTGTTGAGCGATGAACATGTGTGAGCTCACCCTTGCTGTCTCACACACCCCCCACAGGAGAAGAATAGGTGGTTCAAGAGGAGCCACAACGAGGAGTTCGATTCGATCTAGGTGGCGTCTCCCAGTTGACTTGCGCCATGGATGATCCTTAGTTCGTTTTATATTTTATTTTGTAAGTCTTCCGCTATGTAATAAGTACTCTTATCATATCCTTAGTTCTATACACTCTGTTATTATATATGTTGTCTTCTTTGGCGCATGTATGAGATGCACCCGGCTTTGTTTCTTAAAGCCCGAGTGTGACACTATGCCTGCCTGAGAGATAGTGTGACCCAAGAATTTGATTTCCTTTAGCCAAAAATCACATTTTGACAATTTGGCATAAAGACGGTGCTCTCGCAGACGTTGAAGCACTACATGCGAGGCAAGGGATATTTGTTCTTGATAGTCACCACATTAAGTGAGCGGTAATCTGTACATAGCCTCAAGCTTTCATCCTTTTTTTCACAAACAAGGCCGGACATCCCCAAGGTGAAGTACTTGGGCGGATGAAACCCTTGTCTAACAATTCTTGCAATTGCTTCTTCAATTATGCCAATTCAGCAGGTGGCATCTGGTAAGGCCTCTTGGAAATAGGTGCCATTCCCGGTTGCTACTCGATGGCAAATTCAATATCCCGGTCTGGTGGCATCCCTGGCAATTCATCAGGAAAAACATCTACATACTCATAGACCACTGGAATCTTCTTCAAAGGTAACTCTATTATAGCGAAAGCACATGATCGAGTAGAATCTTGGCTGGGCAGAAATAAGGTGAAATTCCCACAGATTGGGGATTTAATTTCAACGATGCGGCTGGCTATATCTAGCACCACTTGGTGCCGGGTCATCCAATTGGTTCCCAAGATAATGTCCACATTTTCCAGTCCTAAAATAAGGAGGGTAGTTTTGACAATGTGGCTTCCCAGCCGAATAGGCACGCTTTGATTTAATTGGTTTGTTGCAACCTTGCCTCCTAGCGTTGCGATCATAAAAGACCCTCGGGTATGACAGAAAGGAAATTGACATTTAGCACTGAACTTCTGGCTAATGAAGCTATGTGATGCACCAGAATCAAACAGAATTAATGCAGGTTGGTTAAAAACTGAAAAGATACCAGTCATGATGGGGGCTCCTTCAGGTAACTCCTCCAGAGTAGTGAAGTTGAGCTTCCCTTGCCTGACTTGCATCTTCTGCTTCCTCCCTCTATCTTGATTTGGTGCTGGCATCTGCCTCTGCTGATTCCTTGGGCAATTCTTGGCAAAATGGCCCTGTTGGGGGCCTTCCTCTTCCGAAGGTCCTCAAAAACATGATTAATAATGTTTCCCAAGTGTAATATATGTAGAGGAACCTTCGGACTCGGAATGAAGCTGTACACAATATGAAAAGCATGGTCGGGACAAAGGTTGAACCAGCTCTGAAGCTACGCGCAAGGAAGCTTCGGCTTAGTAGCAAAAAAAGGAACCGACTTAAAGAGCAAAAGGCTATCTAGTCCTCGTTAGATTGTCCTTAAGTTAATAGTAAACATGAAGGGCATGGATGAAATTTTACACAGGCTGCACCCTGTGCCTATAAATAGATGAACAGTACCCCCGTACTGTTCACGCTGACTGGTATTTACTCGCGCGTCACACTTGGACTTTTGCCTTCTGTCAAGCCGAAGGTACGCATGTAATTCAATATTGTTCATGTTCATTCATGATGACATAACAAAAACATATTAATGATGTCATATGATTATTCATGTTATTTCTCATGTTTCATATGCTTCTTCTTTCATTAATATATACTGTGATGAGGAAGGTACGTCCTTCATGACCTTCGTCTGAAGATCATTATATCCTAAGGGAGATAATGCTTTGAAGGACGAAGGGCCTTAACCATTAACATTTTGTGTTGCCTTGTTCTTAATTCATAGCATTTGAGAACAAGTCCCCAACATTGGCGCCCACCTCCGGTGAACTCAATCGACCACCTTCAGCAAGCCGTGACCTTCGTCATGCCGCCGAAGAAAACTTCTTCAGGGCTAGGGGCTGCACTGCAGCCACTGGACGTCAACCAGGACAGGCTGCGCGAATCTCGAACTCAAAAGAGGAAGGCTATAAGTCCAACACCCCAGGAGGAGGAGTTGGACCAGGAGATAAGGGATCTCGAAGATATCCATCAGCAGGTCGAAAGGAAGAGAGAGAAAATTCTTCGTCTTTCTGATCTATAGAAGAAGATCGATGAAGCTGCTGAAGAAATACGTCATCTTACTCAAGATGACCAGGACCGAAGACCTCCACAAAGAGAGCTTCGTCAAGACAATCCCTACAATGATGATGATTGGTATGATGATTTCCATCATGGAAATTTTGCTTTTGATGATGCTTCTCCTCTATCAGCAGAACTGCAGGCTACCCCATGGCCCCCATCATACAAGCCACCTCAGCTCCCCATGTATGATGGGCACTAAGATCCAAAGCAGTTCCTGATGAGCTACGAAGCAACTATATCTTCGTACGGGGGCAATACCGCAGTCATGGCAAAGTCCTTCGTCATGGCAGTCCAAAGTGTGGCCCAGACACGGTACTCTTCTCTCCGGCCAGGGACAATCACGTCATGGTAGAAGCTTAAGGACATGCTGGTCACCAGCTTTCAAGGGTTTCAGACGAAGCCAGTCACTGCTCAGGCTTTGTTCCAGTGCACTCAAGACCATGAGGAATACCTTCAGGCACATGTCCGAAGGTTCTTGCGTCTGAGAGCACAAGCGCCCACGGTGCCCAATGAAATCGTCATTGAGGCCATGATTAAAGGTCTTCGGCCAGGGCCTATGGCTCAATACTTCGCCAGGAAGCCCCCCAGACTCTGGAGAAGCTGCTTCATAAAATGGATGAGTACATCCGGGTTCACAATGACTTCCGCCAAAGAAGGGAGGAAGCTTATAGATTTTCTGAGATGACTAGGGGCTTCGGAGGGAGAATTCACCCTAGGCATGTCAGATCAATCGACAGTTCCAGTCAGAACGATGACAAAGGAGGCCAGTTTCAGAGGCCATAGGCTCACAATCTTCAGGACAGCAGCAAAGCTCCTTCAGGCCACCAGCACCAAAGGGGCCAAGGCGGTAGGGGCTTCGGAGGAAGATATGGGGATCAGCCCAGGAAAATCTAATGCTTATTCTGTGGTGAAGACAAGGGACACACGACAAGAACGTGTCAGATTACCATTCAAAAGCAAAAAAAGATCACCGAAGCAGAAGCCCGGCAGAATCAGCCGAAGCAGGTCTTACATACTGCTTCGGGCCACTCTCCCTACATACCAGAGTATGTGGGCAATCAACCTGTAGCTTTTGTTGCTTCGACAAGCCATTCACAAGCTTCCTGGCCTCAGCTTCCACCGCCTCCACCATTGCAACCTTCTTATACCCGAAGCCAGCAGCCAGAAGAGCGCCAGCACTCCCAACAACAACGTGACTTCAGGGAGGAGTCTGAAGCTCGTACAATCAACAGCACTGTACCAGAATCAAAGCACATATACTGAGCAATATCCTGCTTCTGAAATACTTTTATTTCCTATGCCATTTTGCTTTCTATATAAGGAACAAGCAATGAAAACTTAGTTTTAATTTCTTGTAATGATTCTGCCTCTACCAGAATGAAATCTATCTTCTTCACAGATTTACGAAGCTCAAAAGTCGTTCCTAAGGGAATGCAGAGCCAACATAAACGAAGCTACAAAAAGTCGTTCCTAAGGGAGCGCAGTGTAAGTTTTCTGCTCAAAAGTCGTTCCTAAGGGAATGCAGAGCCAACATAAACGAAGCTACAAAAAGTCGTTCCTAAGGGAGCGCAGTGTAAGTTTTCTGCTCAAAAATCGTTCCAAAGGGAATGCAGAGCCAAATACCGCCGAAATATAAGGCGAAGAAGTTCAAAAGTCGTTCCTAAGGAGATGCAGAACTTATACCTCCGAAATAGAACGCGAAGAAGTTCAAAAGACGTTCCTAAGGGGATGAAGAAATTATATCACCGAAACAGAAGGTGAAGAAGCTCAAAAGTCGTTCCTAAGGGGATGCAGAGCTTGTGTATTCCAGTGTGGGCGTGTGGGTGTGTGTCTTCGGCATCCTCATCATTTTGCATCATATCATCACATCATTTTGCATAACATGACATCATACATCATATCACATTAACGACCCAAGAATTGAATACAAAGTCAATCTTCGGCAAATGCTTCATCAAAATGAGAATGTGCTAAGGCACGAAGTAAGCTTTGGGAAATACAGTTTTATCAGGCTTGTCATAAGAAGGGATCTCTTTCTTTACGAAGAATGAAAAGAAGGGAAGGTGTTTTTTCGCCGAAGGCTCAAAAACGGTATGTGTGTAGATTCCATGCATCGCAAAGAAATAAATTATAATAATTTACATATTCGATTCAAAGTTACATACATCAAATGTCACATAGTTTTGTTACAATAGTAGCTTAATGTTCATTCCATTGTCCCATACATCAAGCATTTCAAAATATTATTACAATGAAATCTATTCTTCTCTAAGGACTTTTTCCGCAACTTTGTTCAGAAGTTTATCGATGACTTCGTCAATAATAGAGTTCGCCATACTTATAATGTCCAGTGCTTCCTTCAATTCTGGATCAGCTAGGGGATCGCACGATTCCTGCGGCGGAGATGGTTCAGCTGAAGTAGGTAAAATTGATTAGTTTGAAGCCACAAAGCAAGTACCGAAGCTAAAAAACCAAAAAATAATACCTATACGCCTTTCGCGTTCTGCAGCCTCTTTAGCTCGTTTTGCTTCTGCTCGGGTGTCGTGGGTGTCTTTTTCACTCTTTTTTATAATCTCATGGGCCAGCTCTTGGCCACCATTCACCCAGACATCATTATAAAATTTCCCGCCCATTAAAGTTGCTTCAGCTGAAGGATCCTTCGTATCGTCTATGGAGAAGGCAGCTTCAGCCTGGGCTATAGCCTTAACATGATCACATCCGACCTTCTCCAGAATAGCCGAGATTCCCCGCGCACCGGAAAACCCGCAAATATCCCCACGATCACTTAAAATTTCCTCGAAGGCTTCGGCTTCTCCACTTATCCATTCAACAATGCCTTCTGGGTCACCTCGTATGAAGTTTTCTTCAGCAGAGTAAGCGCCTACTTTGGCGAAGCTAGTTTTTAATTTTTTCACGCAATCCAAGGATTTCTCAAAGCACCTTTCCTTGGATTCGCGAAGTTCTTCAACATTTTTCTCTAGCTTATTTTTCCAATATTCACTGATTTCTTGATTAGCCTGTGCAAGCGTGCAGTTCTCTTTAGCTTCGGCCAGTTATCTCCGAAGGTCTTCAATTTTGGTTTTCTGGGCTTCAGCCTGAGCTTTGTAATTAGCCTCGTCTTCCTTTACTTTGTTCACCAATGAAATCAAAATTTTGTCTTTCTCTAGACCTTCATTTCTTAGTTCAATCACCTCAGACCGAAGGTTGTTATGAGCCATTGTACAGCCTTCGCTTTCGGCGCTCTTTTGATCCCTAAAGGCATTACTAAGAATTAATCACTGCAAAGAAGAAAGAGTTGAGCATGGCAATAAAATACTTCATTTTTCTAGCTTCAAAATTAACCTCTATACCTTTATACTGTTTTACGCGAGGCTATCAGCAAGATCATCCTTCGACAAGACCAAAAGGCCTTCTTCAAGCTTAGGAAATCCCATACTCTTAGCTATCTCCCGGCACATGGATATTTCTTTGTTATCCGGGAGACAGTACAGGAAATCATCTTCGTTGGTACCATTTAACACTAAGGCCCCCTTTGGATATTTCAGTCTTTGGGCATAGTGTTTGGCCTCCAAGATTTCTTCTTCAGATAATTTTTTCCCCGAAGCATGCCGAACAATGTAATCAATATCTTCAACTAAGGCTTCGGGGACAGGAGATTTTGCTTTTTCTGCCATATCTTGCTCTATCGTCTTGCCGGTATCTGAAATTTGCTGACCCACCTTATCTTCAGGCTCGGCGGCCTTCGTCTCAGTAGGCCCTGAAGGCCCAGCTTTGGCTTTGACTTGGATTTTGGCAGCTTCGGCAGTTTTCTTGGCAAGAGCAGGAGTTAAGGCCTTCGTGGTCTCTATAACAGCGTCTAGCACGCTGGCCGTCCTCCTCCTCTTGGGAGTTGCAACAGGAGCTTTTTGCATCTTCGGCAAATCTGCCTCTACCGATGGGCTCAGGATTTCTGGCACTTTTTTCACTTTTTCCACCTGTGGCTCTTCGGCCTTATCATCTTTAGCTTTGGTTGGCCCGACTGTAGGCACCTTCGGCACTACAGTCGGCTCTTCAGCGCTCTACATAATCGGAGCAGTTTGTTTTGCTTCGGCAGCTGAAGAGGTCCCTTCGCCAAATTCAGGTACTACGACCGGTTCAATATAACGCGACCGGTGGGTTAGAACCTTCACCTTTTTGCTCTTCAGCTCAGCTGGGGTGGCCGAAGCGGCAGTCTTTCTCTTTTTCCCTTGCCCTCGTAGCGGGTAGTGGTAATCAGGGTATACGAAGCCAATCACATCAAATACCCTATTCAATCTTTTCTTGCCCCGACCCCCAAAAGCTACAGACAAAGCATTATCTTCGGCCTTGGAGTATGCCCTGAGTAGCTCATCACTGGTAGCTTCAATACACTTCAGCCAGACATCGTCTAGCTCATCAAACTTCTCCCTAAATCTGAAGGTATACTTCAATCGGACTAGACCACCCTCACTAGAATTGGCGGTGGTCTCCTTCGGCATATCCCAGCTCTCCACAAGTGGCCATACCCTGAAGGCTATATGCACTTGAATCAAATCCCTTGTGCCAATGAAAGCACACACAGTGCTAAAGGCCTTCTGACATGCTTCAACATTGCCGTCAATTTCCACTTTCGGCCTTCGGAGGCCGAAGCGAGACCAGATGGGGCGCTGAATGATTTCTTTGATGTCTTCCCTTGTCTTTAAATCATTTTTAACATAAAACCACTCCTCCATCCAGGCCCCGGGCCATCTTTTCCGGAATGTTAGCACCGGGTGGCTTGCATTAGAACGGGCAATGAACCCATAACAACCGAAGTTGTTGTGGTATTGTTCTTTGCCAATAGCCTTCATCTCATATAAAAGCTCGTGCATGCTGCAGAAGCACTTTGCACTCGGCTCTAGCCCCTGGCTCCTTACAGCCCGGACAAATATCCCCATCCTAATTATAGCTTCAGGGGTAATCTGATGAAGAAATATTTGGAATATCTTTAATACTTCGACCACAAATTTACTCAGCAGGAATCGAAGGCCTGCCTTCAAGAAGCTTCGGTAAATAACAACTTCGTTTTCCTCCGGAGTAGTATGGCTATCTCCTCCAACTCTGACAATAGACATGTCGCAAAAATACCTCCCCCTCATGGCGTCAATATGACTCTATTTGATAGTCGACTTTCCGAAGATAGTATGGCTTGGGCGCCACGACCGATCCTCAGAGTCTTCATCCCCACTTTCCACGTCATAACTATCACTGTCATCAGAATCTTCGGATAAACCCTCCATGATCTCCTTAGTAATTTTCTCTGTATTTGTTTTTACCACGGACACAATAAATCCAGCAATGAAAGGATCTACAACTTTTTTATCTTCATACAGCTTCGTCTCCCTGGTCGTTTTCTTCTCTTCAGTCATCTTCTTCTCTCCACTCATCTTCTTCTTTTCAAATTTGGAGCAAACGTGTCTTTAAACTGAAGCTCTAAAAACTCGAAAAATCAGGCAAGAACTAATGAGCAAGAGCTAAAAGTTTGAGAAAATAATGCAAATGGCAGAAATGGCGTATCAAATGCTGCCGCTATGGTTCATATTTATACGCCCAGTGCTTTGCAACTTGGTGGACCCCGTTTGTCATTGACTGTTGCTATTCTAGCAAAGGGAAGGTGTTTTTTGGACCTTCGGCTTAAGGCCTTCGTTCACGTCGCAGTCTAAATTCGTTGTTATAACAAATTAATACTGCGAGGGGCTACTGTTGGGGGCCTTCGTCTTCCGAAGGTCCTCAAAAACATGATTAACAATGTTTCCCAAGTGTAATATATATACAGGAACCTTTGGACTCGGAACGAAGTTGTAAACAATATGAAAAGCATGGTCGGGACGAAGGTTGAACCAGCTCCGAAGCTACGCGCAAGGAAGCTTCGGCTCAGTAGCAGAAAAATGAACCGACTTAAAGAGGAAAAGACTATCTAGTCCTCGATAGATTGTCCTTAAGTCAATAGTAAACATGAAGGGCATGATTGTAATTTTACATAGGCTGCGCCCTGTGCCTATAAATAGATGAACAGTACCCCCGTACTGTTCACGCTGACTGGTATTTACTCGCGCATCACACTTGGACTTTTGCCTTCTGTCAAGCCGAAGGTACGGATGTAATTCGATATTTTTCATGTTCATTCATGATGACATAACAAAGACATATTAATGATGTCATATGATTATTCATGTTATTCTCATGTTTCATATGCTTCTTCTTTCATTAATATATACTGCGATGAGGAAGGTACGTCCTTCATGACCTTTGTTCGAACATCATTATATCCTATGGGAGATAATGCTTCGAAGGACGAAGGGCCTTAACCATTAACATTTTGTGTTGCCTTGTTCTTAATTCATAGCATTTGAGAACAAGTCCCCAACAGGCCCACCTTGCCCCAAGTGAAGCACTTGTTTCCATTTCCCTGGCGGAACTGCTGCTGCTGCGGAGGTTGATTGTTCCTTGGAGCGGGGGCTGGAAAACAGTTGGGTGCTGGCTGCTGCTGCTGAGGTGGCCTAATCACCCATCTGCCTGCCTACTGCTGAAATCCTCTGCTCTGATTGTGGGAAACAATCCTGAACCTCTGGGGTTGAGCCGAGGGTCCTGACATTGGTGTCTTTCTCTTCTTCTATGCCCGGTGAGCTACAATACAATCTTCCTATGAGATGGCCAGGTTGACCAACTCATTGAAGCTATCAGCCTGAACAGTGTTGAGACGCTCACAAAACTTGGTGTTGACACCCTTGCGGAAGCGGTCTCTCTTCTTCTCGTCAGAATCAGCATGATACCCTGCGTACTGACACAGGTCGTTGAAGGCCTGGGCATACTGCAATACCGTGCGGGTTCCTTGATTGAGTGCCAGGAATTCATTTAGCTTGCGGTCAAGAATCCCAGCTGGAATGTGGTGTCCACTGAAGGCAGTCTTGAATTCCTCCCAAGAAACTTCATGACCAGCAGGTAGCATGGCGTGGAAATGGTCCCACCAAGTCCGAGCAGGTCTGCGAAGCTGCCGCGTGGCTGTTGGGGGCCTTCATCTTCCGAAGGTCCTCAAAAACACAACTAACATGTTTTCCAAGTATAATACATTCACAGGGACCTTCGGCCTCGGAATGAAGCTGTACACAATATGAAAAGCATGGTCTAGGAGAAGGATGAATCAGTTTCGAAGCTACGCATGGAGAAGCTTCGGCTTAGCGGTGGAAAATGAAACCGACTTAAAGAGGAAAAGGCTATCTAGTCCTTGATAGATTGTTCTTAAGTCAATAGTAAATATCAAGGGCATGGATGTAATTTTACACAGGCTGCGCCCTATGCCTATAAATAGATGAACAGTAGCACCGTACTGTTCACGCTGACTTGTATTCACTCGCATGTCACACTTGTATATTCACCTTCTGTCAAGCCGAAGGTATAAATGTAATTCAATATCGTTGATATTTATTCATGATCATACGATTAAATATATAAATAGTACAATAACTTCATATGATTATTCATGTTTTTTTATATTTCATCATATAATCTTAATTCTTCATTACGTATTGAGATGATGAAGGTATGTCCTTCACAACCTTCGTCTAAAGATCATTATATCCTAAGGGAAATAATGCTTCGAGGGACGAAGGTCTTTAACCATTAACATTTGTGTTGCCTTGTTCTTAATTCATAGCATTTGAGAACAAGTCCCCAACATTGGCGCCCACCTCTGGTGAACTCATTCGACCATCTTTGGCAAGTTGTGACCTTTGTCATGCCGCCGAAGAAGGCTTCAACACTGGGGGCTGCATTGCAGCCACTAGATGTCAATCAGGAAACACTGCGTGAAGCTAGAAGCCAAAAAAGGAAGGCTACAAGTCCAATGCCTCAGGAGGAGGAGCTGGACCAAGAAATAAGGGACCTCGAAGCCATCCATCAGCAGGTCCAGAGGAAGAAGGAGAAGATGCTTCGTCTTTCCGATCTACAGAAAAAGATTGATGAGGATGCTGAGGAAATATGTCATCTCACTCAAGATGACCAGGATCGAAGACCTCAATGCAGGGAGCTTTGTCAGGACAATTCCTACAATGACGATGAATGGTATGATGATTTCCATCATGGGAATTTTGCTTTTGATGATGCTTCTCCTCTGTCAGCAGAACTGCAGGCTACCCCATGGCCCCCATCATACAAGCCACCCCAGCTCCCCATGTATGATGGGCACTCATATCCGAAGCAGTTTCTGATGAGCTACGAAGCAACCATATCTTTTTATGGGGGCAATACCGCAGTCATGGCGAAATCCTTCGTCATGGTAGTCAAGAATGTTGCGCAAACCTAGTACTCTTCTCTTTGGCCAGGAACAATGACATCATGGCAGAAGCTGAAGGACATGCTGATCACCAGTTTCCAAGGGTTTCAGACGAAGCCGGTTACTGCTCAAGCTTTGTTCCAGTGCACGCAAGACCACGAAGAATACCTTAAAGCGTATGTCCGAAGGTTCTTGCGTCTGAGAGCACAAGCGCCCATAGTGCCCAATGAAATCGTCATTGAGGCCATGATCAAAGGTCTTCGGCCAGGACCTACTGTTCAATACTTCGCCAGGAAACCCCCTCAGACTTTGGAGAAGCTACTTCAGAAAATGGATGAGTACTGTCACACCCGGTTTTTAGAAGGCAAACCGAATGCGAACCATGTACGTGCCAGGATCAGTTATTCACGTACACAGGAGTTACATAACATGGACATCATCACACAGTGCTCAAAATAGTATTAAGAAGGGAAATAGTCGATTACATCATACGTCTGAGACGTCCATATAGTCCTTACAATAAATCAAAGTGCGGAAAAGAAACGTAGATAAACGCGGCCTTCACAGGCAGCCGACTGGGGGGTTGCCGCTAACCCACGCCTAGAACTCGTCGTAGTCTTGGAACTCCTGGAAGTCTCCTTCCACAGCTTCATCTTCGCCTGAGCAGTGGTTGCAGTGCTGACAACCTGGGGATGGGGGGGTTTGGTGTGTAGAGCAAGGGTGAGTACACATCAACATACTCAGCAAGTATCCTGTTTGGATGTAGTGGACTAGCTTTATGTGGGGATAAGTCAAGCAGTTGCTTTTAGTTGGTTAGGTTATTATTTACTAATAGAAAGCCAAGTTTTAGCATTAACCCAAGTTATTAACCCGATGTACCCTTTCCAAACGGAAAGAATACCACTTACCAGCACCATAGTCATAACCGAAACCATCGATCTCATAGCCACCTGTACCAAAGTATCTCTGATCAAGAACCACTAATCACTGGAGCTCCCTTGGCCGCTCATAACCGTGAGCACGGCTGATATATCAGTTTTCAAACAATCTGCAGAGGTTGTGCACTTTACCCACAAGCCGTGATTCCCATTCTGCCCGGAGATCATGACTCTCCATTGATCACTACCAAGGTGACCCAGCAGGGCATCACTACGTAGCCTTTACAAAGATTCCCCGGGGCTGTAGCCACCCGTTAGGTTTCCTAAATGCACCACACTCCTCCCCAAGGGGGCGAACCCAAGCTTGGCAGAGCGAGCCGCATACACCGAGCCCCATTGACGGCACGACGGCTAAGTGAACTACACCCCGGATCCTCTAATTATTCAGCTAAGGGCATCCCATTCCACCCTCATGGTTGCACTGTTTTCCCGGGCGGTCATCCATAGAACAGGTCCTTACGGAGAGGCACTCGAGAAACCGCTCGAGCCCCCTTAAAGCCACAAGTACAACATCATAATAAGAGAAGGGAAAACAGCGTATCATAGATAATCTCATCATGTTCATTGATTAGAGTTTGAGCAATAGCATAAAGCTAAACAATAATAATCGAACCCAAATAGGTAAACAAGGACATGGATAACAAAAGCTAGTCAATCCTTAGGCATAAATGTGTAGAGCGGGAGGTGAATTAAATAATGAATAGGATAGAGATAGGTCAAGGGACACTTGCCTCCACCAACCGACTGCTGCTCAGGGGCTTCTCCTGCGAGTTCCTCGGGCTCTTCAACCGGATCGTTCTCTATGCGATTGCAAGCATACATACATACGTCCATTCAAATTAGGAAACAAACAGTACACCACACAAGGGGACAAATAAAGTAAATATGCATCAAGTATGACATTCGATATCGCATTCGTTAAGGTTAGAAAGAAACGGGGAAAGGTCTCGCGGGGGGGGGGGGGGGGGTTAAAGCTTATGCACTAATGATTAGTTACAATTGGTTCTAACAAAAGAATTTAGTTATATGCACTAATGGAAACCTAGTCATTTTTAGTTGATCAACATTGAACTGGATAAACAATTGATTATATGAATTAACTAGCGTAACGGAATTCTAAATTAAGTTTCCTATTTCAATAACATGAACAATGATTAGCCTGCCTAAAATAAAATAAATAACAATAATAATAGAACATAAAATAAAATAAAATAAACAATAAATAAATAAAAAAAAGGGGGGCGGTTGAACCGGCCAGGGGGCGGTTGAACCGGCCTGGGGCAGGGGCGGCTGGGCAGGGCGCGGGCGCGGGGCGGCCGAGCTGGGGCGGCTGGGCGCGCAGGGGGGCGGCCGAGCTGGGGCGGCCGAGCCGGGCGGGCACAGGGGCGGCCGAGCCGGGCGGCCATAGGGGCGGCCGAGCGGCGGCTGGGCGCGTGGGCAGGGGCGGTTGGGCCGGGCGGCGGCCTGACCGGGGAGAGGGAGGGGAGGGGAGAGGGAAGGGAGAGGGGAGGGGGAAGGGAGAGGGGAGGGCTCACCGGGGACGGGGACGGGGCGGCCGAGCTGCAGGGGGCGGCGGCTAGGGCAGGGGGCGGCGGCTAGAGAGAAAATGGGAGAAAGGGAGGGAGAGAGAGGGATTTGGGGAAAGGGGAGGGGCGGCTGGGCCGGCCAGGGGCGGTTGGGCCGGCCGAGGCGGCCCACGGCGCGGGAGAGAGAAAAAGGGAGGAGAGAGAGAAGGGAAAAAGAAAGAAAAGAAAAGAAAAATAAAAAAAAGGTTTTTCTCCTTTTCGAAATCCGTTTTTTCCTGGATGAATGCACTTACATTTTTAAGCAATCGAAAGAATGCATGGTTCGGCATGGTGCATCAAACAACATAAAGTATTTTAAGGTTTTGCTTAACACGGGAATTCCAAGCCGATCCCTGCTAAAACTTTGGAAAAGGTCAAGGTTTAGCGAGAGAGCGAGAAAAGAAAAGAGTAACGCCTGAATTTGGTGAGAGAAAAGAAGAAAAAATTCTACCCCCAAATTCAGGGCGTTACAATTACATCCGGGCCGATAATGATTTCCACAAAGAAGGGAGGAAACTTATAGGTTTTCTGAGATGACTAGGGACTTCGGAGGACGAATCCACCCTAAGCATGTCAGATCAATTCACAACTCCAGTCAGAGTGATGATAGAGGAAGCCAGTTTCAAAGGCCACAACATAGCTCATAGTCTTCAGGGCAGCAGCAGAGCTCTTTCAGGCCACCAGCTCCAAGGGGCAGAGGCGGCAGGGGCTTCGGAGGAAGATATGGGGATTAGCCCAGGAAACTCTACTGCTTATTCTGTGGTGAAGACAAGGGCCACACTACAAGAACATGCCAGGTCACCATCCAGAAGCAAAAAGAGATTGTCGAAGCAGAAGCGCGGTAGAATGAGCCGAAGCAGGTTTCACACCGCTTCATGCTACTCTCCCTATATACCAGAGTACGTGGGTAATCAACCTGCAGCTTCTTTTGCTTCGGCAAGTCATTCACAAGCTTCCTAGCCCAATCTCCCACTACCACCACCAATGCCACCTGCTCATACCCGAAGCCAGCAGCCAGAAGGGCACCAGCACGCCCAACAACAGCGCGACTTCAAGGAGGAGTCCGAAGCTCGTACAGTCAATAGCACTGTACCAGAATCGAAGCATATATACTGAGGAATATCCTACTTTGGATGTACTTTCATCTTTTATGCCACTTTATTTTTTGTGACAAACTAGTAATTTCAATTTCTTGTAATAATTATGCGTGCACCAGAATGAAATATATCTTCCCCATGGATTTACGGAGCTCGAAAAACGTCTCTAAGGAAACAAAGTAAATTTCGATGTTCAAAAGTCGTTCCTAAAGGAATCCAGAACCAAAAATTACGATCAGAAGTTTCAAAAGTCATTCCTAAGGGAGCGCAGTGTAAGTTTTCTGCTCAAAAGTCGTTCCTAAGGGAATGCAGAGCCAAAAATTACAATCCGAAGATGCAAAAGTCGTTCCTAAGGGAGCGCAGCGTAAGTTTTCTGCTCAAAAGTCGTTCCTAAGGGGATGCAGAGCCAAATACCACCGAAATATAAGGTGAGGAAGCTCAAAAGTCGTTCCTAAGGGGATGCAGAGCTTAAATGCCACCGAAATAGAAGGTGAAAAATCTCAAAAAGTCGTTCCTAAGGGGATGTAGAGCTTAAAGACTCAAAAGACGTTCCTAAGGGGATGCAGAGTCTTGTGTATTCCAGTGTGGGCGCGTGGGTGTGTGTCTTCGACATCCTCATCATTTTGCATCATATCATCACATCATTTCGCATAACATTACATCATACATCATATTGCATTAACGGCACAAAAATTAAATATGAAGTAAACCTTTGGCAAATGCTGTGTCAAAATGAAAATGTGCTGAGGCACGAAGTAATCTTCGGGAAATACAGTTTTATCAGACTTGCCCTAGAAGGGCTCTTTCTTTACGAAGCATGAAAAGAAGGGAAGGTGTTTTTTCGCCGAAGGCTCAAAAACGGTATGTGTGTAAATTTCACGCATCGCAAAGAAATATATTACAGTAATTTACATGTTTCATCAATTGTTCCACACACCAAATGTTACATAGTGTTTATACAATAAAGTTGCAGAGTATTATTACAACAAAGTCTACTCTTCTCTAAGGATCTTTTCTGCGGCTTCGTTTAATAACTTGTCGACAACTTCGTCGATAATAGAGTTTGCAAGGCTCATAACGTCTAGTGCTTCCTTCATCTCCGGATCAGCCAGAGGATTGTATGGCTCCGGCAGCGGTGATAGCTCAGCTGTAATAGATAAGCTATTAGTTCGAAGCCACAAAGCAAGTACCGAAGTTAAAATTCAAAAAACAATACCTATGCGCCTTTCGCGCTCAGCAGCCTCTTCAGTTCGCCTAGCTTCTTCTCGGGCGTCATGGGTGTCTTTTTCATTGTTTTTTATAATTTCGTGGGCCAATTCTCGGCCACCGTTTACCCAGATATCAGAGTAAAACTTTTCGCCCATTAAAGTTGCTTCGGCTGAAGTGTCCTTTGTGTCGTTTAAGGAGAAGGCGGCTTCGGCTAGAGCTGCAGCTTTCACGTGTTCGCATCCAGCCTTCTCTAGAATAGCTGCAACTCCCCGGGTGTCGGAGAAAGCACAAATATCGCCGCGGTCATTCAAAATTTCCTCAAAACTTTGGCTTCCCCCCTTATCCACTCAATGACGCCTTCGGGGTCGCCTCGAATGAAGTTCTCCTCAGAGGAGTAGGCACCTACCTTTGCAAAGCTGTTTTTCAATTTTTTCACGCAATCCAAGGATTTTTCGAAGCATCTTTCCTTGGATTCGTGGAGCTCCTCAATATTTTTCTCTAGCCTGGCCTTCCACCATTCACTTATTTCTTAGCTGGCTTTCGCGACTTCACAATTTTCTTTGGCTTCAGCAAGTTGTTTTCGAAGGTTCTCAACTTCGGCTCTTTGGGCTTCGGCCTAAGCGTTGTACTTAGCTTCGTCTTCTTTCATTTTATTCACCAATGAAATTAAAATCTTGTCTTTCTCCAAACCTTCATTTCTCAGCTCAAGTACCTCTGAGCGAAGGTTGCTGAGAGCTATTGTGCAGCCTTCGTCTTCGGCGCTCTTTTGTGCCCTCAAGGCTTTGCTAAGAATTAAGCCATGCAAGAAAAAGAAAGAATTAAGCATAACAATGAAATATTTCATTTCCAACTTTAAAGTTAACTTCTATACCTTTATACTGTTGTACGCAAGGCTATAAGCAAGATCATCCTTCGACATGGCCGAAAGGCCTTCCTCAAGATTCAGAAATCCCATACTTTTAGCTATCTCCCAGCAAACGGATATTTCTTTGTTGTCCGGGAGACAGTATAGGAAATCATCTTCGTTAGTGCCATTGAACACTAAGGCCCCCTTCGGATATTTTAGTTTCTGGGCATAGTGTCTGGCTTCTAAGATTTCTTCTTTGGATAATTTTTTCCCTGAAGCATGTCGAATAATGTAATCAACATCTTCGGTCGGAGCTTCGGGGGCAGGAGATTTTGCTTTTTCTATCTTATTTTGCCCCGCTGCCATGCCAGTACCTGAAGTTTGTTGCTCAGCTTTATCTTCAGGCGCGGTAGCCTTCGTCTTAATGGGCACTGAAGGCCCAGCTTCCGCAACTTCCTTAGTAGGAGCAGGGGTCAAGGCTTTTGTGGTCTCCTTGACAGCGTCTAGCACGCTGGCCATCCTCCTCCTCTTGGGAGTTGTGGCAGGAGCCTTTGTCATCTTCGGCCATTCTGCCTCTGCCGGTGGGCTCAAAAGTTTTGGCATCATCATTGTTTTTTCCACTTCTAGCTCTCTGGCCGTATCATTCTTGGCTTCGGCTGGCCCGACTGTAGGCACCTTCGGCACTACAATCGATTCTTCAGCGCTTTGCACGGTGGGAGCAGCTTCTTTTGCTTCGGCAGTTGAAGAGGTCCCTTCACCAAATTCAGGCACTACGTCTGGTTCAGTATATCGCGGTCGGTGGGTCAGAACCTTCATTTTCTTGCCCTTCGGCACAGCAGTGGTGACCGAAGCGGCAGTTTTTCTCTTCTTCCCTTGCCTTCACAATGGGTAGTGATAATCAGGGTATACGAAGCCAATTGCATCAAACACTCTGTTCAATCTTTTCTTGCCCCAACCCCCAAAGGCTGCGGACAAGGCATCATCTTTGGCCTTCGAATATGTCCCAAGCAGCTCGTTGCTGGTAGCTTCAATGCATTTCAACCAGTCATCGTTTGGTTTGTCAAACTTTTCTCTGAATCTGAAGGTATATTTCAATCGAACCAGGCCACCTTCACTGGATTCAGCAGTAGTTTCCTTTGGCATTTCCCAGCTATCCGCAAGTGGCCACACCCTATAGGCTATGTGCTCTTGGATTATATCTCTTGTGCCAATGAAGGCACAAACATTGCTAAAGACCTTCTGGCATGCTTCAATGTCACCTTCAATAGCCACCTTCGGCCTTCGGAGACCGAAGCGAGACCAGATGGGGCGCTGAATGATTTCCTTGATATCCTCCCTTTCAATAAAATCATTTTTAACATAAAACCACTCCTCCATCCAGGCCCCGTGCCATCTTTTCTGGTATGTGGGCACCAGGTAGCTTGCATTAGAGCGAGCAATGAATCCGTAGCAACCGAAGTTGTTGTGGTGCTATTCTTTGCCGGTAGCCTTTGTCTCGTATAATAACTCGTGCATATTGCAGAAGCACTTCGCGCTCGGCTCCAGCCCCTGGCTTCTTATAGCCCAAACAAACATCCCCATCCTAATTATAGCTTCGGGGGTAATCTGATGAAGAAAGATTTGGAATATCTTTAACACTTCAACCACAAATCTGCTTAACGGGAACCGAAGGCCTGCCTTCAAGAAGCTTCGGTAAATAACAACTTCATTTTCCTCAGGAGCAGGAGCGGTGTTGTCTCCTCCAACCCTCACAATAGACATGTCGTGAAAATATCTCCCTCTGATGGTGTCAATATGACTTTGTTTAATGGTCGATTTTCCGAAGATGGTATGGCTTGGCCGCTAGGGCCGGTCCTCAGAATCTTCATCTCCACTTTCCACATCATAACTATCACTGTCATCAGAATCTTCAGACAAACCCTCCATTATCTCCTTAGTAATTTTCTCTGTGTTCTTTTTTGCCATAGACTCATAAAACCCAGCAATAAAAGGATCCACAACTTTCTTCTCTTCATACAGCTTCTTCTCCTCAGTTATCTTCTTCTCCTCAGTCATCTTCTTCTCCTCACTCATCTTCTTCTCCTCATATTTGGAGCAAACACGTCTTTAAACTGAAGCTCAAAAATCAAGCAAGAGCTAGTAAGCAAGAGTTACAAATTTGAGAAAATAACACAAACAACAGAAATGGCGTATCAAATGCTGCCGCTGTGGGTTCCTATTTATACGCCTAGCGCTTTGCAACTTGGCGGGCCCTATCTCTCATTGACTATCAGTATTCTAGCGGAGGGAAGATGATTTTTCGGACCTTCGGCTTAAGGCCTTCGTTCACGTCACAGTCTGAATTCGTTGTTATAACAAATTAATATTGCGAGGGGCTACTGTTGGGAGCCTTCATCTTTCGAAGGTCCTCAAAAACACAACTAACATGTTTTCCAAGTATAATACATTCACGGGGACCTTTAGCCTCAGAATGAAGCTGTACACAATATGAAAAGCATGGTCTGGGAGAAGGATGAATCAATTTCGAAGCTACGTGATATAGCTGAGGTGCCCGATCTTTCGGCGAGTAGAGATAATTCCAATTTCGCGGAAGATGACCCTTGCAATCCGACTACGACGAGCAAGCCCGAGGCGCCAATGCAATCGCTGAACCAACTCCCAGTGGTTATCGACCTTGCTGATGCGAGATCGGCCTGATAACGAAGATCGATTCCTGTGCGCAATCGAAGAACGAACAAGAAAAAGATGCGAGCAATCTAATCTATTACTCGAGGGTGGAGTTCTGAATACACGAAGACAGCGCTGATTTGCGCGTGTTCGAGAGTAGCTAAAGCTAACGTAAAACAAAACTCGAAGAATAAAGGAGGCGTAGCTCCTGGATAAATAGAGAGGGGGCGCAGCCCCTAGGGGCGGCCAACCCTAGGTCGTCCACTATTGGCTGCAGTTGGGCTGGTCGTCTATTCTTCTGGGCCCTCATTCTTCAGTAGCATGACGTAGTTAAGATCTCTAGCATGGGCCCGAGTGATTGGTCCTTGATGTGGAGGTGCTGCTAGTGTAGTCGTACTCATAGTGATGTCCTCATCATCCTCCCCTTCTTGAAGTGAAGTCGTCCTCGACGGCAACTCCTCATCCTCGGCCATATATGGTTTCAAATCTACAACATTAAAACTAGTGGAAACACCAGGTCAAGGATATAAGCATTATCATTAATCTTTGTTAGCACCTTAAAAGGACCAGCAGCACGAGGCATTAATTTAGAACGGCGCAAAGTAGGAAACCGATCCTTTCCCAAGTGCAACCAAAACATATCACCTGGCTCAAAAGTAACAAGTTTTCTTCCTTTACTACCAGCAACCTGATTTTTTGCATTAGTAGCAGCAATGTTCTGTTTCGTTTGTTCATGTATGGTAATCATTTGTTCAACATGTGCAGCAGCATCTACATGTGGGGCGTTTGTAGCATTAAGTGAAATCAAATCAATAGGTGCCCTAGGGATGTAACCATAAACAATCTGGAAAGGGCACATCTTTGTAGAAGAATGTGTGGCATGATTAGCAAATTCAACATGAGGCAAACAATCCTCCCAACGTCTCAAATTCTTGTCTAAAACATCCCTAAGCATGGTAGATAAAGTTCTATTTACTTCCTCAGTTTGTCCATCGGTCTGAGGGTGACAAGTAGTGCTAAACAACAATTTAATTCCCAATTTATTCCAAAGAGATCTCCAAAAATGGCTTAGAAACTTAGCATCGCGATCAGAGACTATTGTTTTTGGAATACCATGTAAATGAATAATTTCTCTAAAGAACAATTCAGCAACAATGCTAGCATCATCAGTTTTATGACAAGGTATAAAGTGAGCCATTTTAGAGAATCTATCAACAACCACAAAAATACTATCCCTCCCCTTCTTAGTTCTAGGCAAGCCCAAAACAAAGTCCATAGAAATATCAAGCCAAGGAGAAGAAGGGACATGCAAAGGCATATACAAACCATGGTTGCCCAAACGTGACTTAGCTTTCTGGCAAGTAGTGCAACGTGCAACAAGACGCTCAACATCACAGTGCATCCGAGGCCAAAAGAAGTGTGCGGCCAGCACCTCATGTGTCTTGTAAACGCCAAAGTGCCCCATGAGACCGCCTCCATGAGCTTCCTACAGCAACAAAAGACGAACCGAGCTTGCTGGAATACACAGCTTGTTAGCGCGGAACAAAAATCCATCCTGTATGTGAACTTTTCCCTAGGGTTTGCCATCCTTAGAATGTATATAGAAATCTTTAAAATCAGCATCATCCACATATTGATCTTTCACAGTTTGCAAGCCAAAGATTCTAAATTCTAATTGTGAAAGCATGGTATATCTACGGGACAACGCATCAGCAATGATGTTTTCTTTCCCATTCTTGTGTTTAATGATGTAAGGAAAGGACTCGATGAATTCTACCCAACTAGCATGACGACGGTTCAGATTTGTTTAGGTACGAATATGTTTTAAAGCCTCATGATCAGAATGAATTATAAACTCACGAGGCCAAAGGTAGTGCTGCCATGTTTGCAAAGTGCGAACTAAAGCATAAAGTTCCTTATCATAAGTAGAATATCTCAAGCTAGCACCGCTTAATTTTTCACTGAAATAAGCAACCGGTTTTCCTTCTTGTAACAAAACAGCACCTAACCCAATACCACTAGCATCACATTCAAGTTCAAACACTTTCTGAAAGTCGGGCAATTGTAAGAGTGGAGCATGGGTTAACTTATCTTTCAAAGTGTTGAACGCCTCCTCTTGTGGGGGTCCCAAGCAAAAGACACACCTTTCTTTGTGAGTTCGTGCAAAGGGGCAGCGATGGAGCTAAAATCACGCACAAAACGGCGGTAAAATCCTGCAAGTCCAAGAAAACTCCGAATTTGGGTGACCGTCGTTGGTGTAGGTCAGTTCTGAATGGCTTCAACCTTGCTGCTATCCACCTCAATACCCTGCGGAGTAACCACATAACCAAGAAACGAGACACGTTGCGTGCAAAATGTGCACTTTTCCATGTTACCAAACAAGCGAGCAGCACGCAAAGCATCAAAAACAACACGTAAATGTTCTAAATGCTCCTCTATAGACTTGCTGTAAATAAGGATATCATTGAAATATACAACAACAAAGAAACCTATGAAGGCCCGTAGAACTTCGTTCATTAAACGCATAAAGGTGCTAGGAGCATTAGTCAACCCAAATGGCATAACCAACCATTCATATAAACCAAATTTCGTTTTAAATGCTGTTTTCCATTCATCACCGAGTTTCATTCTAATCTGATGGTAACCGCTACGCAAATCAACCTTAGAGAAAATAACAGCACCACTAAGCTCATCTAACATATCATCAAGGCATGGAATAGAATATCGATAACGAACTGTGATGTTATTAATAGCACGACAATCTACGCACATACGCCATGACCCATCTTTCTTTGGAACGAGTAAAACAGGAACCAAGCAAGGGCTAAGAGACTCACGAATGTAACCTTTATCCAGCAGCGTCTGCACCTGGCACTAGATCTCCTTCGTCTCATCTAGATTTGTATGGTACGGGGCGCGGTTCGGAAGAGAAGCGCCAGGGATGAGATCGTTCTGATGCTCAATGCCACGGAGCGGAGGAAGACCCGGTGGTAAGTCCGTAGGAAAAACATCAGCATACTCCTGCAAAAGGTTAACAACAGCAGGGGGTATATCCAAAGACGGTGCATCATCATGAGGAACAAGCATGCGCGAGCATACAATTGCATAACAGGGCATATGGGCTTCATGGAGATCATCAAAATCAGCACGTGTAGCTAGTAAAACAGGAGAGTGCAACTTGATTTCAGATTTAATAGGTGCGACTGTTATCGATTTGACTTATTGTGCAGTTTTAGCAGCCCTAGTAAGATCATCTTTCAAAATTTGGTCTGGGGTCATTGGATGTATAATTATTTTCTGGCCTTTAAACATGAAAGAATAATGATTTGAACGACCATGATGTAAACTATCAGTATCATATTGCCAAGGTCGACCCAATAACAAAGAGCATGCTTCCATAGGAATAACATCGCAATCAGCATAATCAGAATAAGAACCCAGCTGAAAGTCGCCTAGAGGGGGGGTGAATAGGGCGAATCTGAAATTTACAAACTTGATCACAACTACAAGCCGGGTTAGCGTTAGAAATATAATCGAGTCCGAGAGAGAGGGTGCAAAACAAATCGCAAGTGAATAAAGAGTGTAACACAAGGATTTGTTTTACCGAGGTTCGGTTCTCACAAACCTACTCCCCGTTGAGGTGGTCACAAAGACCGGGTCTCTTTCAACCCTTTCCCTCTCTCAAACGGTCCCTCAGACCGAGTGAGCTTCTTCTTCTCAATCAAACGGGAACAAACTTCCCCGCAAGGACCACCACACAATTGGTGTCTCTTGCCTCGGTTACAATTGAGTTGATCGCAAGAAAGAATGAGAGAAAGAAGCAATCCAAGCGCAAGAGCCCAAAAGAACACAACAAATCTCTCTCACTTATCACTAAAGCTTTGTGTGGAACTGGAAGAGGATTTGATCACTTGGGTGTGTCTAGAATTGAATGCTAGAGCTTTTGTAAGTAGTTGGAAGGTGGAAAACTTGGATGACTTGAATGTGGGGTGGTTGGGGGTATTTATAACCCCAACCACCAAACTAGCCGTTTGGTGGAGGCTGTTGTCGCATGGCGCACTGGACAGTGTCCGGTCCGCCAGCCACGTCACCTGGCCGTTGGGTTCCGACGGTTGAAGCTCTGTCTTGTGGGCCCGCCTGGCTGTCCGGTGGCGCACCGGACATGTCCTGTAGACTGTCCGGTGTGCCACCCGCGCGTGCTCTGCTCCTCTGCGCGCGCAGGCGTGCATTTAATGCGTTGCAGTCGACCATTGAGCGCGAAGTAGTCGTTGCTCCGCTGGTTCACCGGACAGTCCGGTATGCACCGGACATGTCTGGTGAATTTTAGCGGAGCAGATTCCCGAAGCTGGCGAGTTCAGAGTCGCTCTTCCCTGGAGCACCGGACAGTCCGGTGAATTATAGCGAAGCGCCTCTGAGAATTCCCGAAGGTGTTGAGTTTAGCTTGAAGTCCCCTGGTGCACCGGACACTATCCGGTGGTGCACCGGACACTGTCCGGTGGCACACCGGACAGTCCGGTGCGCCAGACCAGGGCACACTTCGGTTGTCCCTTGCTCTCTTTGTTTGAACCCTTTTATTGGTCTTTTTATTGGCTTATTGAGAACTTTTGGTACCTGTAGAACTTATAGACTAGAGCAAACTAGTTAGTCCAATTATTTGTGTTGGGCAATTTAACCACCAAAATCAATTAGGAAATAGGTGTAAGCCTAATTCCCTTTCAATCTCCCCCTTTTTGGTGATTGATGCCAACACAAACCAAAGCAAGTATAGAAGTGCATAATTAAACTAGTTTGCAAAATGTAAGTGCAAAGGTTACTTGGAATTGAGCCAATATAAATACTTAGAGGATACGCATGGATTGTTTCTTCATTTTTAACATTTTGGACCACGCTTGCACCACATGTTTTGTTTTTGCAAATTCTTTTGTAAATTCTTTTCAAAGTTCTTTTGCAAATAGTCAAAGGTAAATGAATAAGACTTTGCAAAGCATTTTCAAGATTTGAAATTTTCTCCCCCTGTTCCAAATGCTTTTCCTTTGACTAAACAAAACTCCCCCTCAATGAAATCCTCCTCTTAGTGTTCAAGAGGGTTTTAAGATATCAATTTTCAAAATACTACTTTATCCCCCATTCGAACACAATAAGATACCAATTTGAAAAATCATTAGTTTTAAAATTAGGTGGTGGTGCGGTCCTTTTGCTTTGGGCTAATACTTTCTCCCCCTTTGGCATGAATCGCCAAAAACAGATACTTTGAGTGAAATATAAGCCCTTTTATAACTACTTTCTCCCCTTTGGCAAATAAAACATATGAGTGAAGATTATACCAAAGACGGAGAGTTGCTCGGAGCGACGGCGAAGGATGAATTATCGAGTGGAGTGGAAGCCTTTGTCTTCGCCGAAGACTCCAATTTCCTTTCAATACACCTATGACTTGGTTTGAAATTCACTTGAAAATACATTAGTCATAGCATATGAAAGAGACATGATCAAAGGTATACTTATGAGCTGTGTATGCAAGACATCAAAAGAAATTCCTAGAATCAAGAATATTTAGCTCATGCCTAAGTTTGTTGAAAGTTTGTTCATCTAATGGCTTGGTAAAGATATCGGCTAATTGATCCTTAGTGTTAATATATGCAATCTCGATATCTCCCTTTTGCTTGTGATCCCGTAGAAAATGATACCTAATGGCTATGTGTTTAGTGCGGCTATGCTCAACGGGATTATCCGCCATGCGGATTGCACTCTCATTATCACATAGAAGAGGAACTTTGGTTAATTTGTAACCATAGTCCCTAAGGGTTTGCCTCATCCAAAGTAGTTGTGCGCAACAATGACCTGCGGCAATATACTCGGCTTCGGCGGTAGAAAGAGCTACGGAATTTTGCTTCTTTGAAGCCCAAGACACCAAGGATCTTCCCAAGAACTGGCAAGTCCCCGATGTGCTCTTTCTATTAATCTTACACCCCGCCCAATCGGCATCCGAATAACCAATCAAATCAAATGTGGATCCCCTAGGATACCAAAGCCCAAACTTAGGAGTATAAACTAAATATCTCAAGATTCGTTTTACGACCGTAAGGTGAGCTTCCTTAGGGTCGGCTTGGAATCTTGCACACATGCATACGGAAAGCATAATATCCGGTCGAGATGCACATAAATATAGTAAAGAACCTATCATCGACCGGTATACCTTTTGATCGACGGATTTACCTTCCGTGTCGAGGTCGAGATGCCCATTTGTTCCCATGGGTGTCTTGATGGGCTTGGCATCCTTCATCCCAAACTTGCTTAGTATATCTTGAGTATACTTTGTTTGGCTAATGAAGGTGCCCTCTTGGAGTTGCTTTACTTGAAATCCCAAGAAATACTTCAACTCCCCCATCATTGACATCTCGAATTTTTGTGTCATGATCCTACTAAATTCTTCACATGTAGATTCGTTAGTAGACCCAAATATGATATCATCAACATAAATTTGGCATACAAACAAATCATTGTCAATAGTTTTAGTAAATAAAGTAGGATCGGCTTTTCCGACTTTGAAGCCATTATTGATAAGAAAGTCTCTTAGGCATTCATACCGTGCTCTTGGGGCTTGCTTGAGCCCATAAAGCGCCTTAGAGAGTTTATACACATGGTTAGGGTACTCACTATCTTCAAAGCCGGGAGGTTGCTCAACATAGACCTCTTCCTTGATTGGTCCATTGAGGAAGGCACTTTTCACGTCCATTTGATAAAGCTTGAAGCCATGGTAAGTAGCATAGGCTAATAATATACGAATTGACTCAAGCCTAGCTACGGGTGCATAGGTTTCACCGAAATCCAAACCTTTGACTCGGGAGTATCCCTTGGCCACAAGTCGGGCTTTGTTCCTTGTCACCACACCATGCTCATCTTGCTTGTTGAGGAACACCCACTTGGTTCCTACAACATTTTGATTAGGACGTGGAACCAAATGTCATACCTCATTCCTAGTGAAGTTGTTGAGCTCCTCTTGCATCGCCACCACCCAATCCGAATCTTGAAGTGCTTCCTCTACCTTGTGTGGCTCAATAGAGGAAACAAAAGAGTAATGCTCACAAAAATGTGCAACACGAGATCTAGTGGTTACCCCCTTATGGATGTCGCCGAGGATGGTGTCGACGGGGTGATCTCGTTGGATTGCTTGGTGGACTCTTGGGTGTGGCGGCCTTGGTTCTTCATCCTCCTTGTCATGATCATTTGCATCTCCCCCTTGATCATTGCCGTCATCTTGAGGTGGCTCATTTCCTTGATCTTCACCCTCATCAACTTGAGCCTCATCCTCATTTTGAGTTGGTGGAGATGCTTGCGTGGAGGAGGATGGTTGATCTTGTGCATTTGGAGGCTTTTCGGATTCCTTAGGACACACATCCCCAATGAACATGTTCCTTAGCGCGATGCACGGAGCCTCTTCATCACCTATCTCATCAAGATCAACTTGCTCTACTTGAGAGCCGTTAGTCTCATCAAACACAACGTCACAAGAAACTTCAACTAGTCCTGAGGACTTGTTAAAGACTCTATATTCCCTTGTGTTTGAATCATATCCTAGTAAAAAGCCTTCTACAGTCTTAGGAGCAAACTTAGATTTTCTACCTCTTTTAACAAGAATAAAGCATTTGCTACCAAAGACTCTAAAATATGAAATATTGGGCTTTTTACCAGTTAGGAGTTCGTATGATGTCTTCTTGAGGATTCGGTGTAGATACAACCGGTTGATGGCGTAGCAGGCGGTGTTGACCGCCTCGGCCCAAAACCGATCCGAAGTCTTGTATTCATCAAGCATGGTTCTTGCCATGTCCAATAGAGTTCTATTCTTCCTCTCCACTACACCATTTTGTTGTGGCGTGTAGGGAAAAAAGAACTCATGCTTGATTCCCTCCTCCTCAAGAAAGCCTTCGATTTGTGAGTTCTTGAACTCTGTCCCGTTGTCGCTTCTAATTTTCTTGATCCTTAAGCCGAACTCATTTTGAGCCCGTCTCAAGAATCCCTTTAAGGTTTCTTGGGTATGATATTTTTCCTGCAAAAAGAACACCCAAGTGAAGCGAGAATAATCATCCACAATAACTAGACAGTACTTACTCCCGCCAATGCTTATGTAAGCTATCGAGCCGAATAGATCCATGTGTAGGAGCTCCAGTGGCCTGTCAGTCGTCATGATGTTCTTGTGTGGATGATGAGCACCAACTTGCTTTCCTGCTTGGCATGCGCTACAAATCCTGTCTTTCTCAAAATGAACATTTGTTAATCCTAAAATGTGCTCTCCCTTTAGAAGCTTATGAAGATTCTTCATTCCAACATGTGCCAGTCGGCGATGCCAGAGCCAGCCCATGTTAGTCTTAGCAATTAAGCAAGTGTCGGGTTCAGCTCTATCAAAATCTACTAAGTATAGCTGACCCTCTAACACTCCCTTAAATGCTATTGAATCATCACTTCTTCTAAAGACAGTGACACCTACATCAGTAAATAGACAGTTGTAGCCCATTTGGCATAATTGCGAAACGGAAAGCAAATTGTAATCTAAGGAATCTACAAGAAAAACATTGGAAATGGAATGGTTAGGTGAAATAGCAATTTTACCCAGTCCTTTGACCAAACCTTGATTTCCATCCCCGAATGTGATCGCTCTTTAGGGATCTTGGGTTTTCTCGTAGGAGGAGAACATCTTCTTCTCCCCTGTCATATGGTTTGTGCACCCGCTGTCGATTACCCAACTTGAGCCCCCAGATGCATAAACCTACAAAACAAGTTTAGTTCTTGGTTTTAGGTACCCAAACTGTTTTGGGTCCTTTGGCATTAGAAACAAGAACACTGGGTACCCAAACACAAGTTTTTGAACCCTTGTGTTTGCCCCCAACAAACATGGCAACTACCTTGCCGGATTTGTTAGTTAAGACATAAGAGGCATCAAAAATTTTAAATGAAATGCTATGGTCATTTGATGCACTAGGAGTTTTCTTCTTAGGCAACTTAGCACGGGTTGGTTGCCTAGAGCTAGATGTCTCACCCTTATACATAAAAGCATGATTTGGGCAAGAGTGAGACTTCCTAGAGTGAATTCTCCTAATTTTGCTCTCGGGATAACCGACAGGGTGTAAAATGTAACCCTCGTTATCCTGAGGCATGGGAGCCTTGCCCTTAACAAAGTTGGACAATTTCTTAGGAGGGGCATTAAGTTTGACATTGCCTCCCTGTTGGAAGCCAATGCCATCCTTAATGCCAGGGCGTCTCCCATTATAAAGCATACTACGAGCAAACTTAAATTTTTCATTTTCTAGTTCATGCTCGGCAATTTTAGCATCTAATTTAGCTATATGATCATTTTGTTGTTTAATCATGGAAAGGTGATCATGTATAGCATTAACATCAACATCTCTACATCTAGTGCAAATAGTGACATGCTCAGTGGTAGATGTAGAGGGTTTGCAAGAATTAAGTTCAACAATCTTAGCACGCAATATATCATTTTTATCTCTAAGATCGGAAATTGTAATATTGCAAACATCTAGTTCTTTAGCCTTATCAAGCAATTTTTCATTCACAATCCTAAGGCTAGCAAGAGAAATGTTTAATTCTTCAATCTTAGCAAGCAAATCACCATTATCATTTCTAAGATTGGGAATTGAAACATCACAAGCATTTAAATCAACCTTAGCAATTAATTTTGCATTCTCATTTCTAAGGTTGTCAATAGTCTCATGGCAAGTGCTTAGCTCACTAGATAATTTTTCACATTTTTCTACTTCTAGAGCATAAGCATTTTTAACCTTAACATGTTTTTTGTTTACTTTAATAAGGAAGTCCTCTTGGGTGTCCAAGAGATCATCCTTCTCATGAATAGCACTAATCAATTCATTTAATTTTTCCTTTTGTTGCATGTTTAGGTTGGCAAAAAGAATGCGCAAGTTATCCTCCTCATTACTAGCATTATCCTCATCACTAGTGGTTTCATATTTGGTGGAGGATCTTGATTTTACCTTCCTTTTACCATCCTTTGCCATGAGGCACTTGTGGCCGACATTGGGGAAGAGAAGTCCCTTGGTGACGGCGATGTTTGCGGCGTCCTCGTCAGAGGAGGAGTCGGTGGGGCTCTCGTCGGAGTCCCATTCCCGGCAAACATGGGCATCGCCGCCCTTCTTCTTGTAGTACTTCTTCTTCTCCTTTCTTCTCCCCTTCTTGTGGTCGCCCCTGTCACTAGAAATAGGACATTTTGCTATAAAGTGACCGGGCTTACCACATTTATAGCACACTTTCTTGGAGCGGGGCTTGTAATCCTCCCCCCTCCTTTGCTTGAGGATTTGACAGAAGCTCTTGATGATGAGCGCCATCTCCTTGTTGTCGAGCTTGGAGGCGTCGATAGGTGTTCGACTTGGAGTAGATTCCTCCTTTTCTTCCGTCGCCTTGAATGCGATCGGTTGTGCTTCGGACGTGGAGGGGCCGTCAAGCTCGTTGATCTTCTTTGAGCCTTTGATCATCAATTCAAAGCTCACAAAATTCCCGATTACTTCCTCAGGAGTCATTAGTGTATATCTAGGATTGCCACGAATTCAATTCACCAAGGTTTTGAGCCGGTTGTACATGTCTTGTGGCTCCTCCCCTTGGCGAAGTCGGAAGCGACCGAGCTCCCCCTCGATCGTTTCCCGCTTGGTGATTTTGGTCACCTCATCTCCTTCGTGCGCGGTTTTTAGCGTGTCCCAAATCTCCTTAGCACCTTTCAACCCTTGCACCTTATTATACTCCTCTCGACTTAGAGAGGCGAGGAGTATAGTTGAGGCTTGGGAGTTGAAGTGTTGGATTTGGGCCACTTCGTCCTCATCATAATCTTCATCCCCTACGGATGGTACCTGTACACCAAACTCAACAACATCCCATATACTTTTGTGAAGTGAGGTTAGATGAAATCGCATCAAATCACCCCACCTAGCATAATCTTCACCATCAAACGTTGGTGGTTTGCCTAATGGGACTAAAAGTAAAGGCGTATGTTTAGGAATGCGAGGATAGCATAGGGGGATCTTACTAAACTTCTTGCGCTCATGGCACTTAGAAGTAATGGATGGAGCGTCGGAGCCGGAGGTGGAAGGCGATGAAGTATCGGTCTCGTAGTAGACCACCTTCCTCATCTTCTTTTTCTTGTCGCCACTCCGATGCGACTTGTGGGAAGAGGATTTCTTCTCCTTCCCCTTCCCCTTGTTGCGGGACTCTTCCGATGAAGCCTTCCCGTGGCTTGTAGTGGGCTTGTCGCCGGTCTCCATCTCCCTCTTGGCGTGATCTCCCGACATCACTTTGAGCGGTTAGGCTCTAATGAAGCACCGGGCTCTGATACCAATTGAAAGTCGCCTAGAGGGGGGGGTGAATAGGGCGAATCTGAAATTTACAAACTTGATCACAACTACAAGCCGGGTTAGCGTTAGAAATATAATCGAGTCCGAGAGAGAGGGTGCAAAACAAATCGCAAGCGAATAAAGAGTGTGACACAAGGATTTGTTTTACCGAGGTTCGGTTCTCGCAAACCTACTCCCCGTTGAGGTGGTCACAAAGACCGGGTCTCTTTCAACCCTTTCCCTCTCTCAAACGGTCCCTCGGACCGAGTGAGCTTCTTCTTCTCAATCAAACGGGAACAAACTTCCCCGCAAGGACCACCACACAATTGGTGTCTCTTGCCTTGGTTACAATTGAGTTGATTGCAAGAAAGAATGAGAGAAAGAAGCAATCCAAGCGCAAGAGCCCAAAAGAACACAACAAATCTCTCTCACTTATCACTAAAGCTTTGTGTGGAATTGGGAGAGGATTTGATCACTTGGGTGTGTCTAGAATTGAATGCTAGAGCTCTTGTAAGTAGTTGGAAGGTGGAAAACTTGGATGACTTGAATGTGGGGTGGTTGGGGGTATTTATAACCCCAACCACCAAACTAGCCGTTTGGTGGAGGCTGCTGTCGCATGGCGCACCGGACAGTCTGGTGCGCCACCGGACAGTGTCCGGTGCGCCAACCACGTCACATAGCCGTTGGGTTCCGACCGTTGGAGCTCTGTCTTGTGGGCCCGCTTGGCTGTCCGGTGGCGCACCGGACATGTCCTGTAGACTGTCCGGTGTGCCACCCACGCGTGCTCTGCTCCTCTACGCGCGTAGGCGCGCATTTAATGCGTTGCAGTCGACCGTTGCGCGCGAAGTAGTCGTTGCTCCGCTGGCTCACCGGACAGTCCGGTGTGCACCGGACATGTCCGGTGAATTTTAGCGGAGCGGATTCCCGAAGCTGGCGAGTTCAGAGTCGCTCTTCCCTGGAGCACCGGACACTGTCCGATGGTACACCGGACAGTCCGGTGAATTATAGCGAAGCGCCTCTGAGAATTCCCGAAGGTGTTGAGTTTAGCTTGAAGTCCCCTGGTGCACCGGACACTGTCCGGTGCGCCAGACCAGGGCACACTTCGGTTGTCCCTTGCTCTCCTTGTTTGAACCCTTTTCTTGGTCTTTTTATTGGCTTATTGTGAACCTTTGGTACCTGTAGAACTTATAGACTAGAGCAAACTAGTTAGTCCAATTATTTGTGTTGGGCAATTTAACCACCAAAATCAATTAGGAAATAGGTGTAAACCTAATTCCCTTTCACCAGCGAAAAGGGGACACGTACCGAACGTGTTACCTTTATTTTACCACCATCATTAAGCCATTGAATGTGATACGGATGTGGGTGTGCGCGAGTGGGCAAGGACAATTTCTCTACCAAAGCTGTACTTGCCAAATTGTTGCAGCTGCCACTATCGATGATGATGCGAATCGACCGTTCGTGCACAACGCCCTTGGTATGGAATAGAGTCTGTCGCTGATTTTTTCGGCCTGGGCAACCTGTGTGCTGAGAATACGCTACACAACAAGACTCTCATACCTATCGGCGTCGATGGGATTAACGTGGACTTCCTCATTTTCTGCATGGTTAGTGGCAATCATAGCATGACTAGTTTCCTCGGAATCACTGGCTGAAGAGTACTCACCATTGTCACATATAAGCAAGGTACGCTTGTTTGGGCAGTCCCGAACCATGTGCCCAAACCCTTTGCAACGATGGCACTGAATATCCCGTGTACGTCCTGTGGAAGAAACGGCGCCTTTGGCAGGGGGCGCCGCTGGCTTGGCCGTCCTATGCGTGGTGTAGTGCTAGGCGTAGAAGGTGCAGGGCTGGAAGGAGTTGAGCTGTGTGTCGAACGCCGGCCTGCAAAAGAGTTAGTATATTTCTTTGATCATCGTCCCTGCACTTCACGTTCAGCTTTGCAAGCATATTCAAACAATGTGGTTATAACAAAATAATCCTTATAATCAAGTATATCCTGAATTTTCGTGTTCAAACCACCACGAAAACGCGCCATAGCAGCGTCATCCAACTCAACCAAACCACAACGAAGCATACCCTTTTGTAACTCCTGGTAATATTCCTCAACATATTGTGAACCTTGTTGAAAACGCTGCATTTTGTTAAGCAAATCACGGGCATAATAGGAAGGAACAAATCTATGGCGCATGGCAGTTTTTAATTGGGTCCAAGTAATGAAACTATTAATGGGAAGTTTTTGTTTATAATCACGCTACCAAATTAAAGCAAAATCAGTAAATTCACTAATGGCAGCCTTCACTTGGCTATTAGCAGGAATATCATGGCATGAAAATTTCTGTTCTACCTCCAATTCCCAATCAAGATATGCAGCAGGATCATATTTACCATTAAAAGATGGAATTTTAAATTTAATCTTAGCAAATAAGTCATTAGGGGGATGACGAACCACACGGCGTGCACGACCACGGCGATCTCCATCTTCCTTCTCAGTGTCACCGCCGTAGTCCTGCTCCATCCTTGTGGTCAACGCATCAAGGCGTGCCAGGATGGTGTCGAGTGTGGTGCGAGTCACCGTTTGAGCAAGGTCAAGCTAGGTGAAATGCACGGTCGTCGAAGTGACCGTTGAATCAAGCCGTTCATGCATCGTCCTAATGTCAGCAGCAAGTCCATCAACTTGTCCCCTTACTTCCTGCAATTGGACATCCACCGTGTCGTGTGCTCCTGCCATAGTTAGCGCAAACACCAAAACAAGCTCCTGTAAAAATTTCAGAATTTTTGAACAACCGAGCGAAAAGTTATGCCCGGTTTAAGGAAGGTACCTCAAGTTATGGTTAAAAACGACCGAGATGAGACAACCGCTTTGTTTCCTTTCCCTATTTTTTTGTTTGTTCTTTGGTTCTATCCTTTCTCTTTCGTTTTATTTTTTTTCTATTTTTTTACGTAACCGAAGGAGGAAAACAAGGAAGCGGCATTAACTCGGTTTGTGGCGTGATCAAACGGAAGATGTCGATCTTTTTTGTTTCTGTTTTTTTTTGACGTAACCGAAGGAGAAAAACAAGGAACCGGCGTTGACTTGGTTTGTGGCATGATCAAACGGGAGATGTCGATTTTTTCGTTTCTGTTTTTTTAACGTAACCGAAGGAGAAAAAACAGGGAAGCGACATTGACTCGGTTTGTGGCGTGATCAAACTGGAGATGGTGGCGGCGCGCTAGGGTTTGAATGGTGGAAGAAAGAAGGATGGTGAAAAAAACACAATGCGACCAGCAACAAATGACGCGAAAGCACACAAATTCAACAATGCAGATTATTGAAAGAAAGTGCGAGGCTCAAAAGGATGCTGGGATAAGGTCTAACCTGAATTTTGATGTGGTTTTGTGGACTGTAGGAGAGAAAAAACACTCGATAAATTCACCGATCACCTGGAAATCTGATACCACTTGATATAGTTGAGGTGCCCGATCTTTCGGTGAGTGGAGATAATTCTGATTTGGCGGAAGATGACCCTTGCGATCCGACTACGACGAGCAAGCCCGAGGCGCCAATGCAATCGCTGAACCAACTCCCTGTGGTTAGCGACCTTGCTGATGCGAGATCGGCCTGATCTCAGAATGGTGTCAACAAGCTCCTGTAAAAATTTCAGATTTTTTGAACAACCGAGCGAAAAGTTATGCCCGGTTTAAGGAAGGTACCTCAAGTTATGGTTAAAAACGACCGAGATGAGACAACCGCTTTGTTTCCTTTCCCTATTTTTTGTTTGTTCTCTGGTTCTATCCTTCCTGTTTCGTTTTCTTTTTTTCTGTTTTTTTACGTAACCGAAGGAGAAGAACAAGGAAGCGGCGTTGACTCGGTTTGTGGCGTGATCAAACGGAAGATGTCGATCTTTTTTTGTTTCTGTTTTTTTACGTAACCGAAGGAGAGAAACAAGGAAACGGCGTTGACTCTTTTTGTGGCGTGATCAAACAGGAGATGTCGATCTTTTTTTTCGTTTCTATTTTTTTAACGTAACCGAAGGAGACAAAATAGGGAAGCGACGTTGACTCTGTTTGTGGCGTGATCAAACGGGAGATGGTGGCAGCGCGCTAGGGTTTGAATGGTGGAAGAAAGAAGGATGGTGAAAAAAACACAATGCGACCAGCAACAAATTACGCGAAAGCACACAAATTCAACAATGCAGATTGTTGAAAGAAAGTGCGAGGCTCAAAAGGGTGCTGGGATAAGGTCTAACCTGAATTTTGATGTGGTTTTGTGGGCTGTAGGAGAAAAAAACACTCGATAAACTCACCAATCAACCTGGAAATCTGATACCACTTGATATAGTTGAGGTGCCCGATCTTTCGGTGAGTGGAGATAATTCCAATTTGGCGGAAGATGACCCTTGCGATCCGACTACGACGAGCAAGCCCGAAGTGCCAATGCGATCGCTGAACCAACTCCCTGTGGTTAGCGACCTTGCTGATGCGAGATCGGCCTGATCTCAGAATGGTGTGAACAAGCTCCTGTAAAAATTTCAGATTTTTTGAACAACCGAGCGAAAAGTTATGCCCGGTTTAAGGAAGGTACCTCAAGTTATGGTTAAAAACTACCGAGATGAGACGACCGCTTTGTTTCCTTTCCCTATTTTTTTGTTTGTTCTCTCGTTCTATCCCTTCTCTTCCGTTTTCTTTTTTTCTGTTGTTTTTTACGTAATCGAAGGAGAAAAACAAGTAAGCGGCGTTGACTCGGTTTGTGGCGTGATCAAACGGGAGATGTCGATCTTTTTTTCGTTTCTGTTTTTTTAACGTAAACGAAGGAGAAAAAAACAGGGAAGCGACGTTGACTCTATTTGTGGCATGATTAAACGGGAGATGGTGGCGGCGCGCTAGGGTTTGAATGGTGGAAGAAAGAAGGATGGTGAAAAAAAACACAATGCGACCAGCAACAAATGACACGAAAGCACACAAATTCAACAATGCAGATTATTGAAAGAAAGTGCGAGGCTCAAAAGGGTGCTGGGATAAGGTCTAACCTGAATTTTGATGTGGTTTTGTGGACTATAGGAGAAAAAAAACACTCGATAAACTCACCGATCAACCTGGAAATCTGATACCACTTGATATAGTTGAGGTGCCCGATCTTTTGGTGAGTGGAGATAATTCCGATTTGGTAGAAGATGACCCTTGCGATCCGACTACGACGAGCAAGCCCGAGGCGCCAATGCAATCGCTGAACCAACTCCCTGTGGTTAGCGACCTTGTTGATGCGAGATCGGCCTGATCTCAGAATGGTGTCAACAAGCTCCTGTAAAAATTTCAGATTTTTTGAGCAACCGAGCGAAAAGTTATGCCCGGTTTAAGGAAGGCACCTCAAGTTATGGTTTAAAACGACCGAGATGAGACAACCGCTTTGTTTCCTTTCCCTATTTTTTGTTTGTTCTGTGGTTCTATCCTTTCTCTTTCGTTTTCTTTTTTTCTGTTTTTTATGTAACCGAAGGAGAAAAACAAGGAAGCGGGGTTGACTCGGTTTGTGGCATGATCAAACCGAAGATGTCGATCATTTTTTGTTTCTGTTTTTTTACGTATCCGAAGGAGAAAAACACGGAAGCGGCGTTGACTCGGTTTGTGGCGTGATCAAACGGGAGATGTCGATCTTTTTTTTCGTTTCTGTTTTTTTTAACGTAACCGAAGGAGAAAAAACAGGGAAGCGACGTTGACTCGGTTTGTGGCGTGATCAAACGGGAGATGGTGGCGACGCGCTAGGGTTTGAATGGTGGAAGAAAGAAGGATGGTGAAAAAAACACAATGCAGCCAGCAACAAATGACGCGAAAGCACACAAATTCAACAATGCAAATTATTGAAAGAAACTGTGAGGCTCAAAAGGGTGCTGGGATAAGGTCTAACCTGAATTTTGATGTGGTTTTGTGGACTGTTGGAGAAAAAAACACTCGATAAACTCACCGATGAACCTGGAAATCTGATACCACTTAATATAGTTGAGGTGCTCGATCTTTCGGTGAGTGAAGATAATTCCGATTTGGCGAAAGATGACCCTTGCGATCCGACTACGACGAGCAAGCCCGAGGCGCCAATGCAATCGCTGAACCAACTCCCTGTGGTTAGCGACCTTGCTGATGCGAGATCGGCCTGATCTCAGAATGGTGTCAACAAGCTCTTGTAAAAATTTCAGATTTTTCGAACAACCGAGCGAAAAGTTATGCCCAGTTTAAGGAAGGTACCTTAAGTTATGGTTAAAAACGACCGAGATGAGACAACCGCTTTGTTTCCTTCCCCTATTTTTTTGTTTGTTCTCTGGTTCTATCCTTTCTCTTTCGCTTTCTTTTTTCTGTTTTTTTTACGTAACCGAAGGAGAAAAACAAGGAAGCAGCGTTGACTCGGTTTGTGGCGTGATCAAATAGAAGATGATGATCTTTTTTTGTTTCTGTTTTTTTACGTAACCGAAGGAGAAAAACAAGGAAGCGGCGTTGACTCGGTTTGTGGCGTGATCAAACGTGAGATGTCGATCTTTTTTTTCGTTTCTGTTTTTTAACGTAACCGAAGGAGAAAAAAATAGGGAAGCGATGTTGACTCTGTTTGTGGCATGATCAAAAAGGAGATGGTGGCGGCGCGCTAGGGTTTGAATGGTGGAAGAAAGAAGGATGGTGAAAAAAAACACAATGCGACCAGCAACAAATGACACGAAAGCACACAAATTCAACAATGCAGATTATTGAAAGAAAGTGCGAGGCTCAAAAGGGTGCTGGGATAAGGTCTAACCTGAATTTTGATGTGGTTTTGTGGACTGTAGGAGAAAAAAACACTCGATAAACTCACCGATCAACTTGGAAATCTGATACCACTTGATATAGTTGAGGTGCCCGATCTTTCGGTGAGTGGAGATAATTCCGATTTGGTGGAAGATGACCCTTACGATCCGACTACGACGAGCAAGCCCGAGGCACCAATGCAATCGCTGTACCAACTCCCTGTGTTTAGCTACCTTGCTGATGCGAGATCGGCCTGATCTCAGAATGGTGTCAACAAGCTCCTGTAAAAATTTCAGATTTTTTGAGCAACCGAGCGAAAAGTTATGCCCGGTTTAAGGATGGTACCTCAAGTTATGGTTAAAAACGACCGAGATGAGACAACCGCTTTGTTTCCTTTCCCTATTTTTTTGTTTGTTCTGTGGTTCTATCCTTTCTCTTTCGTTTTCTTTTTTTCTGTTTTTTATGTATCCGAAGGAGAAAAACAAGGAAGCGGCGTTGACTCGGTTTGTGGCGTGATCAAACAGAAGATGTCGATCTTTTTTTGTTTCTGTTTTTTTTACGTAACCGAAGGAGAAAAACACGGAAGCGACGTTGACTCGGTTTGTGGCGTGATCAAACGGGAGATGTCGATCTTTTTTTTCGTTTCTGTTTTTTTAACGTAACCGAAGGAGAAAAAACAGGGAAGCGGCATTGACTCGGTTTGTGGCGTGATCAAACGGGAGATGATGGCGGCACGCTAGGGTTTGAATGGTGGAAGAAAGAAGGATGGTGAAAAAAACACAATGCGACCAGCAACAAATGACGTGAAAGCACACAAATTCAACAATGCAGATTATTGAAAGAAAGTGCGAGGCTCAAAAGGGTGCTGGGATAAGGTCTAACCTGAATTTTGATGTGGTTTTGTGGACTATAGGAGAAAAAAAACACTCGATAAACTCACCGATCAACCTGGAAATCTGATACCACTTGATATAGTTGAGGTGCCCGATCTTTTGGTGAGTGGAGATAATTCCGATTTGGCAGAAGATGACCCTTGCGATCCGACTACGACGAGCAAGCCCGAGGCGCCAATGCAATCGCTGAACCAACTCCCTGTGGTTAGCGACCTTGTTGATGCGAGATCGGCCTGATCTCAGAATGGTGTCAACAAGCTCCTGTAAAAATTTCAGATTTTTTGAGCAACCGAGCGAAAAGTTATGCCCGGTTTAAGGAAGGTACCTCAAGTTATGGTTAAAAACGACCGAGATGAGACAACCGCTTTGTTTCCTTTCCCTATTTTTTGTTTGTTCTGTGGTTCTATCCTTTCTCTTTCGTTTTCTTTTTTCTGTTTTTTATGTAACCGAAGGAGAAAAACAAGGAAGCGGGGTTGACTCGGTTTGTGGCATGATCAAACAGAAGATGTCGATCATTTTTTGTTTCTGTTTTTTTTACGTATCCGAAGGAGAAAAACACGGAAGCGGCGTTGACTCGGTTTGTGGCGTGATCAAACGGGAGATGTCGATCTTTTTTTTCGTTTCTGTTTTTTTTAACGTAACCGAAGGAGAAAAAACAGGGAAGCGACGTTGACTCGGTTTGTGGCGTGATCAAACGGGAGATGGTGGCGACGCGCTAGGGTTTGAATGGTGGAAGAAAGAAGGATGGTGAAAAAAACACAATGCAGCCAGCAACAAATGACGCGAAGGCACACAAATTCAACAATGCAAATTATTGAAAGAAACTGTGAGGCTCAAAAGGGTGCTGGGATAAGGTCTAACCTGAATTTTGATGTGGTTTTGTGGACTGTTGGAGAAAAAAACACTCGATAAACTCACCGATGAACCTGGAAATCTGATACCACTTAATATAGTTGAGGTGCTCGATCTTTCGGTGAGTGAAGATAATTCCGATTTGGCGAAAGATGACCCTTGCGATCCGACTACGACGAGCAAGCCCGAGGCGCCAATGCAATCGCTGAACCAACTCCCTATGGTTAGCGACCTTGCTGATGCGAGATCGGCCTGATCTCAGAATGGTGTCAACAAGCTCTTGTAAAAATTTCAGATTTTTCGAACAACCGAGCGAAAAGTTATGCCTAGTTTAAGGAAGGTACCTTAAGTTATGGTTAAAAACGACCGAGATGAGACAACCGCTTTGTTTCCTTCCCCTATTTTTTTGTTTGTTCTCTGGTTCTATCCTTTCTCTTTCGCTTTCTTTTTTCTGTTTTTTTACGTAACCGAAGGAGAAAAACAAGGAAGCAGCGTTGACTCGGTTTGTGGCGTGATCAAACAGAAGATGATGATCTTTTTTTGTTTCTGTTTTTTTACGTAACCGAAGGAGAAAAACAAGGAAGCGGCGTTGACTCGGTTTGTGGCGTGATCAAACGTGAGATGTCGATCTTTTTTTTCGTTTCTGTTTTTTAACGTAACCGAAGGAGAAAAAAATAGGGAAGCGATGTTGACTCTGTTTGTGGCATGATCAAAAAGGAGATGGTGGCGGCGCGCTAGGGTTTGAATGGTGGAAGAAAGAAGGATGGTGAAAAAAAACACAATGCGACCAGCAACAAATGACACGAAAGCACACAAATTCAACAATGCAGATTATTGAAAGAAAGTGCGAGGCTCAAAAGGGTGCTGGGATAACGTCTAACCTGAATTTTGATGTGGTTTTGTGGACTGTAGGAGAAAAAACACAAGATAAACTCACCGATCAACCTGTAAATCTGATACCACTTGATATAGTTGAGGTGCCCCATCTTTCAGTGAGTGGAGATAATTCCGATTTGGCGGAAGATGACCCCTGCGATCCGACTACGACGAGCAAGCCCGAGGCGCCAATGCAATCGTTGAACCAACTCCCTGTGGTTAGCGACCTTGCTGATGCGAGATCGGCGTGATCTCAGAATGGTGTCAACAAGCACCTGTAAAAATTTCAGATTTTTTGAACAACCGAGCAAAAAGTTATGCCCGGTTTAAGGAAGGTACCTCAAGTTATGGTTAAACACGACCGAGATGAGACAACCGCTTTGTTTTCTTTCCCTACTTTTTTGTTTGTTCTCTGGTTCTATCCTTTCTCTTTCGTTTTGTTTTTTTCTGTTTCTTTACGTAACCGAAGGAGAAAAACAAGGAAGCGGCGTTGACTCGGTTTGTGGCGTGATCAAACGGAAGATGTCGATCTTTTTTGTTTCTATTTTTTTTACGTAACCGAAGGAGAAAAACAAGGAAGCAGCGTTGACTCGGTTTGTGGCGTGATCAAACGGGAGATGTCGATCTTTTTTTTGTTTCTGTTTTTTAACGTAACCGAAGGAGAAAAAAATAGGGAAGCGACGTTGACTCGGTTTGTGGCCTGATCAAACGGGAGATGGTGGCGGCGCGCTAGGGTGGTGAAAAAAACACAATGCAACCAGCAACAAATGACGCGAAAGCACACAAATTCAACAATGCAGATTATTGAAAGAAAGTGCGAGGCTCAAAAGGGTGCTGGGATAAGGAATAACCTGAATTTTGATGTGGTTTTGTGGACTGTAGGAGAAAAGAAATGCTCGATAAACTCACCGATCAACTTGGAAATCTGATACCACTTGATATAGTTGATGTCCACGATCTTTCGGTGAGTGGAGATAATTCCGATTTGGCGGAAGATGACCCTTGCGATCCGACTACGACGAGCAAGCTCGAGGCACCAATGCAATCGCTGAACCAACTCCCTGTGGTTAGCGACCTTGCTGATGCGAGATCGGCCTGATCTCAGAATGGTGTCAACAAGCTCCTGTAAAAATTTCAGATTTTTTGAACAACCAAGCAAAAAGTTATGCCCGGTTTAAGAAAGGTACCTCAAGTTATGGTTAAAAACGACCGAGATGAGACAACCGCTTTGTTTCCTTTCCCTATTTTATTGTTTGTTCTCTGGTTCTATCCTTTCTCTTTCGTTTTCTTTTTTTCTATTTTTTTACGTAACCGAAGGAGAAAAACAAGGAAACGGCGTTGACTCGGTTTGTGCGTGATCAAACGAAAGATGTCGATCTTTTTTGTTTCTATTTTTTATGTAATCGAAGGAGAAAAACAAGGAAGAGGCATTGACTCGGTTTGTGGCGTGATCAAACGGGAGATGTCGATCTTTTTTTCGTTTCTGTTTTTTTAACATAACCGAAGGAGAAAAAACAGGGAAGCGACGTTGACTCGGTTTGTGGAGTGATCAAACGGGAGATGGTGGCGATGCGCTAGGGTTTGAATGGTGGAAGAAAGAAGGATGGTGAAAAAAAACACAATGCGACCAGCAACAAATGATGCGAAAGCACACAAATTCAACAATGCAGATTATGGAAAGAAAGTGTGAGGCTCAAAAGGGTGCTGGGATAAGGTCTAACCTGAATTTTGATGTGGTTTTGTGGACTGTAGGAGAAAAAAACACTCGATAAACTCACCGATCAACCTGGAAATCTGATACCACTTGATATAGTTGAGGTGCCCGATCTTTCGGTGAGTGGAGATAATTCCGATTTGGCGGAAGATGACCCTTGCGATCTGACTACGACGAGCAAGCCCGAGGCGCCAATGCAATCGCTAAACCAACTCCCTGTGGTTAGCGACCTTACTGATGCAAGATCGGCCTGATCTCAGAATGGTGTCAACAAGCTCCTGTAAAAATTTCAGATTTTTTGAACAACCGAGCGAAAAGTTATGCCCGGTTTAAGGAAGGTACCTCAAGTTATGGTTAAAAGAGACCGAGATGAGACAACCGTGTTGTTTCCTTTCCCTATTTTTTGTTTGTTCTCTGGTTCTATCCTTTGTCTTTCGGTTTTTTCTGTTTTTTTATGTAACCGAAGGAGAAAAACAAGGAAGCGGCGTTGACTCGGTTTGTGGCGTGATCAAACGGAAGATGTCGATCTTTTTTGTTTCTGTTTTTTTTATGTAACCGAAGGAGAAAAACAAGGAAGCGGCGTTGACTCGGTTTGTGGCGTGATCAAACGGGAGATGTCGATCTTTTTTTTCGTTTCTGTTTTTTTAAACGTAACTGAAGGAGAAAAAAACAGGGAAGCGACGTTGACTCGGTTTGTGGCGTGATCAAACGGGAGATGGTGGCGGCGTGCTAGGGTTTGAATGGTGGAAGAAAGAAGGATGGTGAAAAAAAACACAATGCGACCAGCAACAAATGACGCGAAAGCACACAAATTCAACAATGTAGATTATTGAAAGAAAGTGCGAGGCTCAAAAGGGTGCTGGGATAAGGTCTAACCTGAATTTTGATGTGGTTTTGTGGACTGTAGGAGAAAAAAACGCTCGATAAACTACAGATCAACCTGGAAATCTGATACCACTTGATATAGTTGATGTCCCCGATCTTTCGGTGAGTGGAGATAATTCTGATTTGGTGGAAGATGACCCTTGCGATCCGACTACGACGAGCAAGCCCGAGGCGCCAATGCAATCGCTGAACCAACTCCCTGTGGTTAGCGACCTTGCTGATGCGAGATCGGCCTGATCTCAAAATGGTGTCAACAAGCTCCTATAAAAATTTCAGATTTTTTGAACAAACGAGCGAAAAGTTATGCCCGGTTTAAGAAAGGTACCTCAAGTTATGGTTAAAAACCACAGACATGAGACAACCGCTTTGTTTCCTTTCCCTATTTTTTTGTTTGTTCTCTGGTTCTATCCTTCCTCTTTCGTTTTCTTTTTTTCTGTTTTTTACGTAACTGAAGGAGAAAAACTAGGAAGCGGCGTTGACTCGGTTTGTGGCGTGATCAAACGGAAGATGTCGATCTTTTTTTGTTTCTATTTTTTTTGACGTAACCGAAGGAGAAAAACAAGGAAGCGGCGTTGACTCGATTTGTGGCGTGATCAAACGGGAGATGTCGATCTTTTTTTTCGTTTCTGTTTTTTTAACGTAACCGAAGGAGAAAAAACAGGGAAGCGACATTGACTCGGTTTGTGGCGTGATCAAACGGGAGATGATGGCAGCACACTAGGGTTTGAATGGTGGAAGAAAGAAGGATGGTGAAAAAAACACAATGCGACCAGCAACAAATGACGTGAAAGCACACAAATTCAACAATGCAGATTATTGAAAGAAAGTGCGAGGCTCAAAAGGGTGCTGGGATAAGGTCTAACCTGAATTTTGATGTGGTTTTCTGGACTGTAGGAGAAAAAAAACACTCGATAAACTCACCGATCAACCTGAAAATCTGATACCACTTGATATAGTCGAGGTGCCCGATCTTTCGGTGAGTGGAGATAATTCTGATTTGGCGGAAGATGACCCTTGCGATCCGACTACGACGAGCAAGCCTGAGGCGCCAATGCAATCGCTGAACCAACCCCCTATGGTTAGCGACCTTGCTGATGCGAGATTGCCCTGATCTCAGAATGGTGTCAACAAGCTCCTGTAAAAATTTCAGATTTTTTGAACAACCGAGCGAAACGTTATGCCCGGTTTAAGAAAGGTACCTCAAGTTATGGTTAAAAACGACCGAGATGAGACAACCGCTTTGTTTCCTTTCCCTATTTTTTTGTTTGTTCTCTGGTTCTATCCTTTCTATTTCGTTTTCTTTTTTTCTGTTTTTTTACGTAACCGAAGGAGAAAAACAAGGAAGCGGCGTTGACTAGGTTTGTGGCGTGATCAAACGGAAGATGTCGATCTTTTTTGTTTCTGTTTTTTTACGTAACCGAAGGAGAATAACAAGGAAGCGGCGTTGACTCGGTTTGTGGCGTGATCAAACGGGAGATGTCGATCTTAGTTTTTCGTTTCTGCTTTTTTAACGTAACCGAAGGAGAAAAAAACAGGGAAGTGACGTTAACTCAGTTTGTGGCTTGATCAAACGGGAGATGCTGGCGGCGCGCTAGGGTTTGAATGGTGGAAGAAAGAAGGATGGTGAAAAAAACACAATTCGACCAGCAACAAATGACGAGAAAGCACACAAATTCAACAATGCAGATTATTGAAAGAAAGTGCGAGGCTCAAAAGGGTGCTGGGATAAGGTCTAACCTGAATTTTGATGTGGTTTTGTGGACTGTAGGAGAAAAAACACTCGATAAACTCACTGATCAACCTGGAAATCTGATACCACTTGATATAGTTGAGGTGCCCGATCTTTCGGTGAGTGGAGATAATTCTGATTTGGCGGAAGATGACCTTTGCGATCCGACTACGACGAGCAAGCCCGAGGCGCCAATGCAATCGCTGAACCAACCCCCTATGGTTAGCGACCTTGCTGATGCGAGATCGGCCTGATCTCAGAATGGTGTCAACAAGCTCCTGTAAAAATTTCAGATTTTTTGAACAACCGAGTGAAAAGTTATGCCCGGTTTTAGGAAGGTACCTCAAGGTATAGTTAAAAACGACCGAGATGAGACAACCGCTTTGTTTCCTTTCCCTATTTTTTTGTTTGTTCTCTGGTTCTAACCTTTCTCTTTCGTTTTCTTTTTTTCTGTTTTTTTACGTACCCGATGGAGAAAAACAAGGAAGCGGCGATGACTCTGTTTGTGGCGTGATCAAACGGAAGATGTCGATCTTTTTTGTTTCAGTTTTTTTAGGTAACCGAAGGAGAAATACAAGGAAGCGGCGTAGACTCGGTTTGTGGCGTGATCAAACGGGAGATGTCGATCTTTTTTTCGTTTCTGTTTTTTAACGTAACCGAAGGAGAAAAAAACAGGGAAGAGACGTTGACTCGGTTTGTGGCGTGATCAAACAGGAGATGATGGCGGCACGCTGGGGTTTGAATGGTGGAAGAAAGAAGGATGGTGAAAAAAACACAATGCGACCAGCAACAAATGACGCGAAAGCACACAAATTCAACAATGCGGATTATTGAAAGAAAGTGCGAGGCTCAAAAGGGTGCTGGGATAAGGTCTAACCTGAATTTTGATGTGGTTTTGTGGACTGTAGGAGAAAAAAAATACTAGATAAACTCACCGATCAACCTGGAAATCTGATACCACTTGATATAGTTGAGGTGCCCGATCTTTCAGTGAGTGGAGATAATTCCGATTTGGCGGAAGATGACCCTTGCGATCCGACTACGACGAGCAAGCCCGAGTCACCAATGCAATCGCTGAACCAACTCCCTGTGGTTAGCGACCTTGCTGATGCGAGATTGGCCTGATCTCAGAATGGTGTCAACAAGATCCTATAAAAATTTTAGATTTTTTGAACAACCGAGCGAAAAGTTATGCCCGGTTTAACAAAGGTACCTCAAGTTATGGTTAAAAACGACCGATATGAGACAAATGCTTTGTTTCCTTTCCCTATTTTTTTGTTTATTCTCTGGTTCTATCCTTTATCTTTTGTTTTATTTTTTTCTGTTTTTTTACGTAACCGAAGGAGAAAAACAAGGAAGCGGCGTTGACTCAGTTTGTGGCGTGATCAAACGGAAGATGTCGATCTTTTTTTGTTTCTGTTTTTTTGTGTAACCGAAGGAGAAAAACAAGGAAGCGGCATTGACTCGGTTTGTGGCGTGATCAAATGGGAGATATCGATCTTTTTTTCGTTTCTGTTTTTTTAACGTAACCGAATGAGAAAAAACAGGGAAGCGACGTTGACTCGGTTTGTGGCGTGATCAAACGGGAGATGGTGGCGGCGCGCTAGGGTTTGAATGGTGGAAGAAAGAAGGATGGTGAAAAAAACACAATGCGACCGGCAACAAATGACGCGAAAGCACACAAATTCAACAATGCAGATTATTGAAAGAAAGTGCGAGGCTCAAAAGGGTGCTGGGATAAGGTCTAACCTGAATTTTGATGTGGTTTTGTGGACTGTAGGAGAAAAAAAACACTCGATAAACTCACCGATCAACCTAGAAATCTGATACCACTTGATATTGTTGAGGTGCCCGATCTTTCGGTGACTGGAGATAATTCCGATTTGGCGGAAGATGACCCTTGCGATCCGACTACAACGAGCAAGCCCGAGGCGCCAATGCAATCGCTGAACCAACTCCCTGTGGTTAGCGACCTTGCTGATGCGAGACCGGCCTGATCTCAGAATGGTGTCAACAAGCTCCTGTAAAACTTATGGTTAAAAACCACCGAGATGATACAACCGCTTTGTTTCCTTTCCCTATTTTTTTTGTTTGTTCTCTGGTTCTATCCTTTCTCTTTCGTTTTCTTTTTTTTCTGTTTTTTTTTACGTAACCGAAGGAGAAAAACTAGGAAGCGACGTTGATTCGGTTTGTGGCGTGATCAAACGGAACATGTCGATTTGTTTCTGTTTTTTTTTTGACGTAACCGAAGGAGAAAAACAAGGAAGCGGTGTTGACTCGGTTTGTGGCCTGATCAAACGGGAGATGTCGATCTTTTTTTTCGTTTCTATTTTTTTAACGTAACCGAAGGAGAAAAAACAGGGAAGCGACGTTGACTCGGTTTGTGGCGTGATCAAACGGGAGATGATGGCGGCTCTCTAGGGTTTGAATGGTGGAAGAAAGAAGGATGGTGAAAAAAACACAATGCGACCAGCAACAAATGACGCGAAAGCACACAAATTCAACAATGCAGATTATTGAAAGAAAGTGCGAGGCTCAAAAGGGTGCTGGGATAAGGTCTAACCTGAATTTTGATGTGGTTTTGTGGACTATAGGAGAAAAAACACTCGATAAACTCACCGATCAGCATGGAAATTGTCACACCCGGATTTTAGGGGTCCAAAACCCGGGCGCGAACATAATCACCACGTGTGCTGGGACCAAGTCTCACACATATGATGAATCATGGCACAGGATCGAATGTCACATCTTTACTACATAACAGGAGTTCTATACAAAATAAATAAATAATTACATCAAAAGGAGACAACGGTCCAGCAACCCAAAGTTGACTGGGAGACGACGGCCTAGATCTCTCTCACGAACTCATCGCAGCATCCTCCATGCGCCTCATCCTGCGGTACCTGTTCTTGACCTGTGGGGGGGTGTGAGACAGCAAGAGTGAGCTCACATACGTTCATCGCTCAACAAGTTGTGGGGAATAATGTGAATGAACTCGCCAAAGGTGGGAGTTCATGTGAAGTGTAAGGCTTACCAAAGAGGATGGTTAGAGCTGAGCATTGCTTTTAAAGTTGGTCAAAATTTTATTAGCAATTACTAAGTATAAGTAAATACCAACCCAATTAAGTAGTAGAACAAAAGTAACAACAACATCACCTGCGATGCAATGCATATGACGAATTGAATTTAAGTTCCATAATTTAATCATCAGAGAGTCCTGAGCTGCTCATGACCGTGAGCTCGGCTAGTATACCAGTTTTACACTCTGCAGAGGTGGTACCCTTTACCCACAAGTCATGTTACCCATCTGCCAAGGGATCGCGACTTCCCATACACCTCTACCGAGGAGGCGAGGCAGGGTAACACTACGAGGCCTTTACAAAGTTCCACTAGCTTCAGAAAACCCGCTACAGTTTATAGGAAGCTCCAATGCAGGAATTCCCTTACAGGACCGCCATCGCAGCAAAATCCTCCCGAGGGTCTCCCTACACTGACCACTCCCCTACTGCCCTTGCCCCTTTCGGGTAAGGTAGTCCTCCACTAGCTTTCCTAATTAGTCAGCCAAGGGCGTCCATAAACCCTTGTGGTGGCACGTGTTTCTCAAGTTAAGCTCTATGTTCCAATTAACATTAATGATCTTGACATGAACAGTAAATAACAGCGGATAACAAAAGTATAATCATGAATAATGTGTATCTCAATGCCCAAAACCACATTTAGCACTAGCAAGTACTACCCAAAAAGTTCAGGGGTAAACAAGGCATAAAGATAGACAAACTAGGGTAACCTATTAGGTCCCATCAAAATTAACCTATGCAGATCATTATGATTAATTAGAACATGAGTGGGTAAAGGAAGTGATCAAGGGCACAACTTGCCTGGGACTTGAGATTCCAGGTATCAGGATGATCTTCAGGTGACACGTGTCCTCACTGCTAAACGTAGCAATACAGACAAACATGGTATATACAAAATTAACATCACACCAAACATAAGAATAAACTACGTAATAATAATCTACGCGTTGCTACGAGATCGTAGGAACAAGAATAACTAAATTCGGAGCTACGATTATTAAGTTATGAATTTTCTAAGGTTTTATGTATTTGATACGAGATTAATTAAGAGATAAATTTTAATACCATTATCATGTCAAAACAGAGACACTAAGTGGTAGAGAATAAAATTATAAAATTTTAGAACTGGAATGGAGTAATTTGGAGTTCATATGCATTTTCTATGAATTATTGAAGTTCTAGCAATTATTTTCCTATTAAAAATATATTTTCTATTTCACAATCTCTGGACTGAGCCTCAAATTCATAAAAGTACAGGGGTCTCGGGGTAATAATCCGCAGACACAGAGAACAGGCCCCCGCGGATGGCGGGTTGATTCTCTGGAATCTCAGGGGCTCTTTAATAAAACTGACCCGCGAAGGGGTATGGACTAACGTGGGCCGTTCGATTAGAATTCTAGGGCGCAGATTAGTTCTAACTTAACTGAAGCGGTACACGATACTAGCCGCCGGATCCGAGATCCACGGCCACGGTTTAATGAGACTCGATCTAATCTGATGCGCACAATACGGGATCAACGGCTCGGATCAACGCAGTGAAGGGGTACGCGACTTCTAATCCCAACCGTGCATTCACGATCTAACGGACACAATTCTAAACTAGCGCGATCCAATCTCCTCTGCCCAGCTCCAATCCAACGGCGCACGTATGTTCTTCCACCTCCTTCCCCCAAACACCCATGCGGCTCAGAGCAAAGAGCCCAAGGCAGCGCAGATCACCGGTACGCAGAGATCCGGCGACCCAGCGCAAGAACTTCGATCCGACCGTCACTACCTGAACCAGAGGGCAAAGCAAACTTCGAGATCGAAATCTTACCACGACCCCCCTAGTGCTCCCAATCGCCAGCAAACGACGCGCCTGAACCCTGGAGAAGGTGCTCCCCCAGCCGTCATCCAATCGGTCGAGCGTGCAGATTTCGCCGCCCGCAGGGAGTCCGTTCGCCGCCGCGTACACAGGAGGCCACAGCGGATGCAAGAAGTAGAGAACGCGCAGAAGCAAGGGTGAGCTCCACGGTCGGGAGTTGAGAGCGAGCGCAGGGTCGCGACGGGGGAGCTTGGCCATTGTAGGGAGCTCGCCATGGGGAACAGGGACAGCAGCAGCGCAGCCCCGGCAAGGAGCCTCCCGTCGCGGGATGAACAGAGCCTGCGCAGCCATGGGAGATGTTGCTGGGGGAAATCGGCCTTCAGTTTTATAGGGGCGAGCCTGGCATCCCCACCATAGCCAGCGCCGAAGATCATGGGCGGTCGTCAACAAACTCCGATCTGGTACTCGCGGTCATCGCAAGAAGGAAGTTCTGGTGATCCGGGCCCACCAGATGGTGACCCAATCCTGTGATTAGAAAATGAGAAGCAGGGTAGTAGGCCAGACCGGTAGAAGATTGAGACAGACTTCTGAAATTTGTTGCGAATTCGTAGGTGTGCGCGCGATATCAGTGCGATTCTGTTGCAGCCACTAGATCGGAGCTCACGCTTGAAGCACATCCTGGCCAAAGTGCCCCACATGTCATTGAGTTTGGCTGACGTCATCGCTGAGGTCGTGGTGACATCATGTGCGGCAAGAGGAATAAAGAATTCAGAAAACAAACGTAGGTTTGTGCGGTGCATTTGTACAGCATGGGTTGCGTCGCAATTTGAGCCTAATAACACGCAAGTTTTTCCTATTTCTTTTTTTTCTATTTGCTTCAGTTTTATATTTTACTTTTAAATTTTGGTTTCAATTTCAAATATGAATTTGTCTGCAAAATCAAATGCACAACCAAAGTACCAGTATGAAATGCACCAAATATTATTTGATTAATTAATCTATTTATTATCTTATTTACGCAAAGTCTTTTAAATATGCCCCTCACGCATACAAGATCAGAAAAAGGGTACATTAAGAAATAGTTTATAAAAATTCTTTCAGAGAGTACTTATTTTATATATTTTTCAATGGAGGAATAAAAAAATCATATTGGGATACTTCTCATTTAATCTTTTGTTAGAAATAATTCTAAGGAGATATAACTTCAGAAGCAAATTATGATGAAAAGGTATTCCAATTCAAAGCTTGTAGAGGATTTTACTAACTTTCCCAAAAATGGATTTTGGGGTGTTACAAATCCTACCCCCCTTAAAAAGAATCTCGTCCCGAGATTTGTAAGAAATGGGATATAGAAAGTCAAAGGCTTAGGTTGCAGTTTAGCTTCGATTTTTTTTCTAAGTGGCTTTAAGCACAAATGTTTTCATAATAATTTTTTTTATAAGGAATTGATTACACATGGGTATATTTATGTATATCCACTTTACTATGTAGGGTAAAAAAAATGTCTTTAAAGCATAGATAGGTCTGGGTAAGAAAAAGTGGGGTAAGGAAAGACTCCATCCAAGATTGTGGATCTTGACTCTTTTGAAGATCTGGCTTGAATCTTATCCTTCCTTGATTTGATGAGGTCGGTCATCTTCGATCTTCGTTTTTGAAGTTGTTATCCAAATTAGGGACATGTAGTTAAGATAAAGTAGTAGGTAGAGCATTTAGTTTAGTAGATGGCTATAAGATAAATGATATTAGTCATAATCTGGTTTGACTGTTTTGCTTCTGAATGGTTTGGATAGGTTATGTAACCTATTATGTAAGTCAGGTTGTTGGGCATGGTCGAGTTGATCTAAGCCACCAATTTAGGCTTAAAACATTTTTATAGGAGTGAGGTCTAATCTATTTCACTAGTACTAACTAATCTGTTACATAACTCACTTTAGATTGGATCATATTAGATTAGATGGGATCTAGATTAGATCGGTATCACCAGATTAGACTAGGCAATATGTAATTACTTTGGATTAGATCATGGTTGTTACACCACTGTGGGATAAATATGCGGATAAATATGCTTATTGGGGCAAGATGAATCCATAAGACTAAGGTAGAATCTTTTGAGGTTAGTTAGATCTATTAGGATAAGATAAGAAATCTTTTCGAGATGAGATGAATATTTTAAGGTAAGAGAGTATTTTTTTTAAGATAAGATGGATCTATTAAGATAAGATAGATTCCTTTAAGGATCCATTAAAGTAAGAAATAATCTTTCAAGGTAAGAAGGATCCATTAAAATAGATACACTTTAATGGAGGATAATCTAAGTTGTTTAGTTACCTCATAAATTTTATTTATACCTATACGTATATGTAGACTTAATTGTGGGCATTACTCCACAACTAATCACACTCAATCAAAGATCCAAATCAAACAAGTATCATAAGAACAAACACTCAAGCACATAGATAAAAATAGTTTTTTTTTTGTTCCTAAGAGTAGGTCTCCTATTCCTAAAGGTCACTTTAGGCACATGATTTCAAAAGTGTGAAATCCACATTTGTATTTAGAAGAAAAGGGTAAGAATAATCAGAGTAAAGCGGAAATAGATGAGAAAAGATTAAAACGAGTTTAGAAAGAATCAGAATAGCAAAGGTAAGTAGATAATGGTTGTCCAGTTCTATCTAGGTTTCGTCCTACAGTCAACATTCCTCTGATACCACTTCTGTCACACCCGGATTTTAGGGGTCCAAAACCCGGGCGCGAACATAATCACCACGTGTGCTGGGACCAAGTCTCACACATATGATGAATCATGGCACAGGATCGAATGTCACATCTTTACTACATAACAGGAGTTCTATACAAAATAAATAAATAATTACATCAAAAGGAGACAACGGTCCAGCAACCCAAAGTTGACTGGGAGACGACGGCCTAGATCTCTCTCACGAACTCATCGCAGCATCCTCCATGCGCCTCATCCTGCGGTACCTGTTCTTGACCTGTGGGGGGGTGTGAGACAGCAAGAGTGAGCTCACATACGTTCATCGCTCAACAAGTTGTGGGGAATAATGTGAATGAACTCGCCAAAGGTGGGAGTTCATGTGAAGTGTAAGGCTTACCAAAGAGGATGGTTAGAGCTGAGCATTGCTTTTAAAGTTGGTCAAAATTTTATTAGCAATTACTAAGTATAAGTAAATACCAACCCAATTAAGTAGTAGAACAAAAGTAACAACAACATCACCTGCGATGCAATGCATATGACGAATTGAATTTAAGTTCCATAATTTAATCATCAGAGAGTCCTGAGCTGCTCATGACCGTGAGCTCGGCTAGTATACCAGTTTTACACTCTGCAGAGGTGGTACCCTTTACCCACAAGTCATGTTACCCATCTGCCAAGGGATCGCGACTTCCCATACACCTCTACCGAGGAGGCGAGGCAGGGTAACACTACGAGGCCTTTACAAAGTTCCACTAGCTTCAGAAAACCCGCTACAGTTTATAGGAAGCTCCAATGCAGGAATTCCCTTGCAGGACCGCCATCGCAGCAAAATCCTCCCGAGGGTCTCCCTACACTGACCACTCCCCTACTGCCCTTGCCCCTTTCGGGTAAGGTAGTCCTCCACTAGCTTTCCTAATTAGTCAGCCAAGGGCGTCCATAAACCCTTGTGGTGGCACGTGTTTCTCAAGTTAAGCTCTATGTTCCAATTAACATTAATGATCTTGACATGAACAGTAAATAACAGCGGATAACAAAAGTATAATCATGAATAATGTGTATCTCAATGCCCAAAACCACATTTAGCACTAGCAAGTACTACCCAAAAAGTTCAGGGGTAAACAAGGCATAAAGATAGACAAACTAGGGTAACCTATTAGGTCCCATCAAAATTAACCTATGCAGATCATTATGATTAATTAGAACATGAGTGGGTAAAGGAAGTGATCAAGGGCACAACTTGCCTGGGACTTGAGATTCCAGGTATCAGGATGATCTTCAGGTGACACGTGTCCTCACTGCTAAACGTAGCAATACAGACAAACATGGTATATACAAAATTAACATCACACCAAACATAAGAATAAACTACGTAATAATAATCTACGCGTTGCTACGAGATCGTAGGAACAAGAATAACTAAATTCGGAGCTACGATTATTAAGTTATGAATTTTCTAAGGTTTTATGTATTTGATACGAGATTAATTAAGAGATAAATTTTAATACCATTATCATGTCAAAACAGAGACACTAAGTGGTAGAGAATAAAATTATAAAATTTTAGAACTGGAATGGAGTAATTTGGAGTTCATATGCATTTTCTATGAATTATTGAAGTTCTAGCAATTATTTTCCTATTAAAAATATATTTTCTATTTCACAATCTCTGGACTGAGCCTCAAATTCATAAAAGTACAGGGGTCTCGGGGTAATAATCCGCAGACACAGAGAACAGGCCCCCGCGGATGGCGGGTTGATTCTCTGGAATCTCAGGGGCTCTTTAATAAAACTGACCCGCGAAGGGGTATGGACTAACGTGGGCCGTTCGATTAGAATTCTAGGGCGCAGATTAGTTCTAACTTAACTGAAGCGGTACACGATACTAGCCGCCGGATCCGAGATCCACGGCCACGGTTTAATGAGACTCGATCTAATCTGATGCGCACAATACGGGATCAACGGCTCGGATCAACGCAGTGAAGGGGTACGCGACTTCTAATCCCAACCGTGCATTCACGATCTAACGGACACAATTCTAAACTAGCGCGATCCAATCTCCTCTGCCCAGCTCCAATCCAACGGCGCACGTATGTTCTTCCACCTCCTTCCCCCAAACACCCATGCGGCTCAGAGCAAAGAGCCCAAGGCAGCGCAGATCACCGGTACGCAGAGATCCGGCGACCCAGCGCAAGAACTTTGATCCGACCGTCACTACCTGAACCAGAGGGCAAAGCAAACTTCGAGATCGAAATCTTACCACGACCCCCCTGGTGCTCCCAATCGCCAGCAAACGACGCGCCTGAACCCTGGAGAAGGTGCTCCCCCAGCCGTCATCCAATCGGTCGAGCGTGCAGATTTCGCCGCCCGCAGGGAGTCCGTTCGCCGCCGCGTACACAGGAGGCCACAGCGGATGCAAGAAGTAGAGAACGCGCAGAAGCAAGGGTGAGCTCCACGGTCGGGAGTTGAGAGCGAGCGCAGGGTCGCGACGGGGGAGCTTGGCCATTGTAGGGAGCTCGCCATGGGGAACAGGGACAGCAGCAGCGCAGCCCCGGCAAGGAGCCTCCCGTCGCGGGATGAACAGAGCCTGCGCAGCCATGGGAGATGTTGCTGGGGGAAATCGGCCTTCAGTTTTATAGGGGCGAGCCTGGCATCCCCACCATAGCCAGCGCCGAAGATCATGGGCGGTCGTCAACAAACTCCGATCTGGTACTCGCGGTCATCGCAAGAAGGAAGTTCTGGTGATCCGGGCCCACCAGATGGTGACCCAATCCTGTGATTAGAAAATGAGAAGCAGGGTAGTAGGCCAGACCGGTAGAAGATTGAGACAGACTTCTGAAATTTGTTGCGAATTCGTAGGTGTGCGCGCGATATCAGTGCGATTCTGTTGCAGCCACTAGATCGGAGCTCACGCTTGAAGCACATCCTGGCCAAAGTGCCCCACATGTCATTGAGTTTGGCTGACGTCATCGCTGAGGTCGTGGTGACATCATGTGCGGCAAGAGGAATAAAGAATTCAGAAAACAAACGTAGGTTTGTGCGGTGCATTTGTACAGCATGGGTTGCGTCGCAATTTGAGCCTAATAACACGCAAGTTTTTCCTATTTCTTTTTTTTCTATTTGCTTCAGTTTTATATTTTACTTTTAAATTTTGGTTTCAATTTCAAATATGAATTTGTCTGCAAAATCAAATGCACAACCAAAGTACCAGTATGAAATGCACCAAATATTATTTGATTAATTAATCTATTTATTATCTTATTTACGCAAAGTCTTTTAAATATGCCCCTCACGCATACAAGATCAGAAAAAGGGTACATTAAGAAATAGTTTATAAAAATTCTTTCAGAGAGTACTTATTTTATATATTTTTCAATGGAGGAATAAAAAAATCATATTGGGATACTTCTCATTTAATCTTTTGTTAGAAATAATTCTAAGGAGATATAACTTCAGAAGCAAATTATGATGAAAAGGTATTCCAATTCAAAGCTTGTAGAGGATTTTACTAACTTTCCCAAAAATGGATTTTGGGGTGTTACAGAAATCTGATACCACTTGATATTGTTGAGGTGCCCGATCTTTCGGTGATTGGAGATAATTCCGATTTGGCGGAAGATGACCCTTGCGATCCGACTACGACAAGCAAGCCCGAGGCGCCAATGCAATCGCTGAACCAACTCCCTGTGGTTAGTGACCTTGCTGATGCGAGATCGGCCTAATCTCATAATGGTGTCAACAAGCTCCTGTAAAAATTTCAGATTTTTTGAACAAACGAGCAAAAAGTTATGCCCGGTTTAAGGAAGGTACCTCAAGTTATGGTTAAAAACGACCGAGATGAGACAACCGCTTTGTTTCCTTTCCCTATTTTTTTGTTTGTTCTCTGGTTCTATGCTTTCTCTTTCGTTTTCTTTTTTTCTGTTTTTTTACGTAACCGAAGGAGAAAAACTAGGAAGCGGCGTTGACTCGGTTTGCGGCGTGATCAAACGGAAGATGTCGATTTGTACTTGTTTTTTTTTGACGTAACCGAAGGAGAAAAACAAGGAACCGGCGTTGACTCGGTTTGTGGCGTGATCAAACGGTAGATGTCGACCTTCTTTTTTCGTTTCTGTTTTTTTAACGTAACCGAAGGAGAAAAAAACACGGAAGCGACGTTGACTCGGTTTGTGGCGTGATCAAACGGGAGATGTTGATCTTTTTTTTCGTTTCTGTTTTTTTAACGTAACCGAAGGAGAAAAAAACAGGGAAGCGACGTTGACTCGGTTTGTGGCGTGATCAAACGGGAGATGATGGCAGAGCGCTAGGGTTTGAATGGAGGAAGAAAGAAGGATGGTGAAAAAAACACAATGCGACCATCAACAAATGATGCGAAAGCACACAAATTCAACAATGCAGATTATTGAAATAAAGTGCGAGGCACAAAAGGGTGCTGGGATAAGGTCTAACCTGAATTTTGATGTGGTTTTGTGGAATGTAGGAGAAAAAAAACACTCGATAAACTCTCCGATCAACCTGGAAATTTGATACCGCTTGATATAGTTGAGGTGCCCGATCTTTCGGTGAGTGGAGATAATTCCGATTTGGCGGAAGATGACCCTTGCGATCTGACTACGACGAGCAAGCCCGAGGCGCCAATGCAATCGCTGAACCAACCCCCTGTGGTTAGCGACCTTGCTGATGCGAGATCAGCCTGATCTCATAATGGTGTCAACAAGCTCCTGTAAAAATTTCAGATTTTTTGAACAACCGAGCGAAAAGTTATGCCCGGTTTAAGGAATGTACCTCAAGTTATGGTTAAAAACGACTGAGATGACACAACCGCTTTGTTTCCTTTCCCTATTTTTTTGTTTGTTCTCTGGTTCTATCCTTTATCTTTCGTTTTCTTTTTTTCTGTTTTTTTTACGTAACGGAAGGAGAAAAACAAGGAAGTGACGTTGACTCGGTTTGTGGCGTGATCAAAGGGTAGATGTCGACCTTCTTTTTTCGTTTCTGTTTTTTTAACGTAACGGAAGGAGAAAAAAAAGGGAAGCGACGTTGACTCGGTTTGTGGCGTGATCAAACGGGAGATGGTGGCGGCGCGCTAGGGTTTGAATGCTGGAAGAAAGAAGGATGGTGAAAAAAACACAATGCGACCAGCAACAAATGACGCGAAAGCACACAAATTCAACAATGCAGATTATTGAAAGAAAGTGCGAGGCTCAAAAGGGTGCTGGGATAAGGTCTAACCTGAATTTTGATGTGGTTTTGTGGACTGTAGGAGAAAAAAAACAAGGAAGCGAAGGAGAAAAACAAGGAAGCGGCGTTGACTCGGTTTGTGGCGTGATCATACGGAAGATGTCGATCTTTTTTTGTTTCTGTTTTTTTACGTAACCCAAGGAGAAAAACAAGGAAGCGACGTTGACTCGGTTTGTGGCGTGATCAAACGGGAGATGTCGATCTTATTTTTTCGTTTCTGTTTTTTTAACGTAACCGAAGGAGAAAAAAGGAAAGAGACATTGACTCGGTTTGTGGCATGATCAAACGGGAGATGGTGGCGACGCTGGGGTTTGAATGGTGGAAGAAAGAAGGATGGTGAAAAAAACACAATGCGACCAGCAATAAATGACACGAAAGCACACAAATTCAACAATGCAGATTATTGAAAGAAAGTGCGAGGCTCAAAAGGGTGCTGGGATAAGGTCTAACCTGAATTTTGATGTGGTTTTGTGGACTGTAGGAGAAAAACACTAGATAAACTCACCGATCAACCTGGAAATCTGATACCACTTGATATAGTTGAGGTGCCCCATCTTTCGGTGAGTGGAAATAATTCCGATTTGGCGGAAGATGACCCTTGCGATCCGACTACGACGAGCAAGCCCGAGGCGCCAATGCAATCGCTGAACCAACTCCTTGTGGTTAGCGACCTTGCTGATGCGAGATCGGCCTGATCTCAGAATGGTGTCAATAAGCTCCTGTAAAAATTTTAGATTTTTTGAACAACCAAGCGAAAAGTTATGCCCGTTTAAGGAAGGTACCTCAAGTTATGATTAAAAACGACCGAGATGAGACAACCGCTTTGTTTCCTTTCCCTATCTTTTTTGTTTGTTCTCTGGTTCTATCCCTTCTCTTTTGTTTTCTTTTTTTCTGTTTTTTTACGTAACCGAAGGAGAAAAACAAGGAAGCGGCGTTGACTCTGTTTGTGGCGTGATCAAACGGAAGATGTCGATCTTTTTTTGTTTCTGTTTTTTACGTAACCGAAGGAGAAAAACAAGGAAGCGACGTTGACTCGGTTTGTGGCGTGGTCAAACGGGAGATGTCGATCTTTTTTTTCGTTTCTGTTTTTTTAACGTAACCAAAGGAGAAAAAAACAGGGAAGCGATGTTGACTCGGTTTGTGGCGTGATCAAACGGGATATGGTGGCGGTGCGCTAGGGTTTGAATGGTGGAAGAAAGAAGGATGGTGAAAAAAAACACAATGCGACAAGCAACAAATGACGCGAAATCACACAAATTCAACAATGCACATTATTGAAAGAAAGTGTGAGGCTCAAAAGGGTGCTGGGATAAGGTCTAACCTGAATTTTGATGTGGTTTTATGGACTGTAGGAGAAAAAAAACACTCGATAAACTCACCGATCAACCTGGAAATCTAATACCACTTGATATAGTTGAGGTGCCCGATCTTTCGGTAAGTGGAAATAATTCCGATTTGGTGGAAGATGACCCTTCCGATCCGACTACGACGAGCAAGCCCGAGGCGCCAATGCAATCGCTGAACCAACTCCCTGTGGTTAGCGACCTTGCTGATGCGAGATCGGCTTGATCTCAGAATGGTGTCAACAAGCTCCTATAAAAATTTTAGATTTTTTGAACAACCGAGTGAAAAGTTATGCTCGGTTTAAGGAAGGTACCTCAAGTTATGGTTAAAAACGACCGAGATGAGACAACCGCTTTGTTTCCTTTCCCTATCTTTTTTGTTTGTTCTCTGGTTCTATCCCTTCTCTTTTGTTTTCTTTTTTTCTGTTTTTTTACGTAACCGAAGGAGAAAAACAAGGAAGCGGCGTTGACTCGGTTTGTGGCGTGATCAAACGGAAGATGTCGATCTTTTTTTGTTTCTGTTTTTTTTACTTAACCGAAGGAGAAAAACAAGGAAGCGACGTTGACTTGGTTTGTGGCGTGGTCAAACGGGAGATGTCGATCTTTTTTTTCGTTTCTGTTTTTTTAACGTAACCGAAGGAGAAAAAAACAGGGAAGCGATGTTGACTCGGTTTGTGGCGTGATCAAACGGGATATGGTGGCGGCGCGCTAGGGTTTGAATGGTGGAAGAAAGAAGGATGGTGAAAAAAACACAATGCGACCAGCAACAAATGACGCGAAAGCACACAAATTCAACAATTCACATTATTGAAAGAAAGTGTAAGGCTCAAAAGGGTGCTGGGATAAGGTCTAACCTGAATTTTGATGTGGTTTTATGGACTGTAGGAGAAAAAAACACTCGATAAACTCACCGATCAACCTGGAAATCTGATACCACTTCATATAGTTGAGGTGCCGATCTTTCGGTGAGTGGAGATAATTCCGATTTGGCCGAAGATGACCCTTGCGATCCGACTACGACAAGCAAGCCCGAGGCGCCAAAGCAATCGCTGAACCAACTCCCTGTGGTTAGCGACATTGCTGATGCGAGATCGGCCTGATCTCATAATGGTGTCAACAACCTCCTGTAAAAATTTCAGATTTTTTGAACAACCGAACGCAAAGTTATGCCCGGTTTAACGAAGGTACCTCAAGTTATGGTTAAAAACGACCGAGATGAGACAACCTCTTTGTTTTCTTTCCCTATTTTTTGTTTGTTCTCTGGTTCTATCCTTTCTCTTTCGTTTTATTTTTTTCTATTTTTTTACGTAACCGAAGGAGAAAAACAAGGAAGCGGCGTTGACTCGGTTTGTGGCGTGATCAAACGGAAGATGTCGATCTTTTTTGTTTCTGTTTTTTTTACGTAACCGAAGGAGAATAACAAGGAAGCGGCGTTGACTCGGTTTGTGGCGTGATCAAACGGGAGATGGTGGCGGCGCTGGGGTTTGAATGGTGGAAGAAAGAAGGATGGTGAAAAAAACACAATGCGACCAACAAAAAATGACGCAAAAGCACACAAATTCAACAATGCAGATTATTGAAAGAAAGTGCGAGGCTCAAAAGGGTGCTGGGATAAGGTCTAACCTGAATTTTGATGTGGTTTTGTGGACTGTAGGAGAAAAAAACAATCGATAAACTCACCGATCAACTTGGAAATCCGATACCACTTGATATAGTTGAGGTGCTCGATCTTACGGTGAGTGGAGATAATTCCGATTTGGTGGAAGATGACCCTTGCGATCCGATTACGACGAGCAAGCCCGAGGCGCCATTGCAATCGCTGAACTAATTCCCTGTGGTTAGCGACCTTGCTGATGCGAGATCAGCCTGATCTCAGAATGGTGTCAACAAGCTCCTGTAAAAATTTTAGATTTTTTGAACAACCGAGCGAAAAGTTATGCCCGGTTTAAGGAAGGTACCTCAAGTTATGGTTAAAAACGACCGAGATGAGACAGCCGCTTTGTTTCCTTTCCTATTTTTTGTTTGTTCTCTGGTTCTGTCCTTTCTCTTTCGTTTTCTTTTTTTTTCTGTTTTTTTACGTAACCGAAGGAGAAAAACAAGGAAGCGACGTTGACTCGGTTTGTAGCGTGATCAAACGGAAGATGTCGATCTTTTTTTGTTTCTGTTTTTTTACGTAACCGAATGAGAAAAAAACAGGGAAGCAACGTTGACTCGGTTTGTGGCGTGATCAAACGAGAGATGGTGGCGGCGCGCTAGGGTTTGAATGGTGGAAGAAAGAAGGATGGTGAAAAAAAACACAATTCGACCAGCAACAAATGACGCGAAAGCACACAAATTCAACAATGCACATTATTGAAAGAAAGTGCGAGGCTCAAAAGGGTGCTGGGATAAGGTCTAACCTGAATTTTGATGTGGTTTTGTGGACTGTAGGAGAAAAAAACACTCAATAAACTCACCGATCAACCTGGAAATCTGATACCACTTGATATAGTTGAGGTGCCCGATCTTTCGGTGAGTGGAGATAATTCCGATTTGGCGGAAGATGACCCTTGCGATCCGACTACGACGAGCAAGCCCGAGGCGCCAATGCAATCGCTGAACCAACTCCCTATGGTTAGCGACCTTGCTGATGCGAGATCGGCCTGATCTCATAATGGTGTCAACAAGCTCCTGTAAAAATTTCAGATTTTTTGAACAATCGAGCGAAAAGTTATGCCCGGTTAAAGGAAGGTACCTCAAGTTATGGTTAAAAATAACCGAGATGAGACAACCGCTTTGTTTTCTTTCCCTATTTTTTGTTTGTTCTCTGGTTCTATCCTTTCTCTTTCGTTTTCTTTTCTTTCTGTTTTTTTTTTATGTAACCGAAGGAGAAAAACAAGGAAGCGACGTTGACTCGGTTTGTGGCGTGATCAAACGGGAGATGTCGATCTTTTTTTTCGTTTCTGTTTTTTTAACGTAACCGAAGGAGAAAAAAACAGGGAAGCGACGTTGACTCGGTTTGTGGCGTGATCAAACGGGAGATGGTGGCGGCGCGCTAGGGTTTGAATGGTGGAAGAAAGAAGGATGGTGAAAAAAAAACACAATGCGACCAGCAACAAATGACGCGAAAGCACACAAATTCAACAATGCAGATTACTGAAAGAAAGTGTGATGCTCAAAAGGGTGCTGGGATAAGGTCTAACCTGAATTTTGATGTGGTTTTGTGGACTGTAGGAGAAAAAACACTCGATAAACTCACCGATCAACCTGGAAATCTGATACCACTTGATATAGTTGAGGTGCCCGATCTTTCGGTGAGTGGAGATAATTCCGATTTGGCGGAAGATGACCCTTGCGATCCGACTACGACGAGCAAGCCCGAGGCGCCAATGCTATCGCTGAACCAACTCCCTGTGGTTAGCGACCTTACTGATGCGAGATCGGCCTGATCTCATAATGGTGTCAACAAGCTCATGTAAAAATTTTAGAATTTTTGAACAACCGAGTGAAAAGTTATGCCCGGTTTAAGGAAGGTACCTCAAGTTATGGTAAAAAATGACCGAGATGAGACAACCACTTTGTTTTCTTTCCCTATTTTTTGTTTGTTCTCTGGTTCTATCCTTTCTCTTTCGTTTTCTTTTGTTTCTGTTTTTTTTGACGTAACCGAAGGAGAAAAACAAGGAAGCGACGTTGACTCGGTTTGTGGCGTGATCAAACGGGAGATGTGGATCTTTTTTTTCGTTTCTGTTTTTTTAACGTAACCGAAGGAGAAAAAAACAGGGAAGCGACGTTGACTCGGTTTGTGGCATGATCAAACGGGAGATGGTGGCGGCGCGCTAGGGTTTGAATGGTGGAAGAAAGAAGGATGGTGAAAAAAACACAATGCGACCAGCAACAAATGACGCGAAAGCACACAAATTCAACAATGCAGATTATTGAAAGAAAGTGTGAGGCTCAAAAGGGTGCTGGGATAAGGTCTAACCTGAATTTTGATGTGGTTTTGTGAACTGTAGGAGAAAAAACACTCGATAAACTCACCGATCAACCTAGAAATCTGATACCACTTGATATAGTTGAGGTGCCCGATCTTTCGGTGAGTGGAGATAATTCCGATTTGGCGGAAGATGACCCTTGCGATCCGACTACGACGAGCAAGCCCGAGGCGCCAATGCAATCGCTGAACTAACTCCCTATGGTTAGCGACCTTGCTGATGCAAGATCAGCCTGATATCAGAATGGTGTCAACAAGCTCCTGTAAAAATTTCAGATTTTTTGAACAACCGAGCGAAAAGTTATGCCCGGTTTAAGGAAGGTACTTCAAGTTATGGTTAAAAACGACCGAGATGAGACAACCGCTTTGTTTCCTTTCCCTATTTTTTTGTTTGTTCTCTGGTTCTATCCTTTCTCTTTCGTTTTCTTTTTTTCTGTTTTTTTACGTAATCGAAGGAGAAAAACAAGGAAGCGGCGTTGACTCGGTTTGTGGCGTGATCAAACAGGAGATGGTGGCGATGCGCTAGGGTTTGAATGGTGGAAGAAAGAATGATGGTGAGAAAAAACACAATGCGACCAGCAACAAATGATGCGAAAGCACACAAATTCAACAATGCACATTATTGAAAGAAAGTGCGAGGCTCAAAAGGGTGCTGGATAAGGTCTAACCTAAATTTTGATGTGGTTTTGTGGACTGTAGGAGAAAAAAAACACTCGATAAACACACCGATCAACCTGGAAATCTGATACCACTTCATATAGTTGAGGTGCCCGATCTTTTGGTGAGTGGAGATAATTTCGATTTGGCGGAAGATGACCCTTGTGATCCAACTACGACAAGCAAGCCCGAGGCGCCAATGCAATCACTGAACCAACTCCCTGTGGTTAGCGACCTTGCTGATACGAGATCGGCCTGATCTCATAATGGTGTCAACAAACTCCTGTAAAAATTTCAGATTTTTTGAACAACCGAGCGAAAAGTTATGCCGGTTTAAGGAAGGTACCTCAAGTTATGGTTAAAAACGACCGAGATGAGACAACCGCTTTGTTTTCTTTCCCTATTTTTTGTTTGTTCTCTGGTTCTATCCTTTCTCTTTCGTTTTCTTTTGTTTCTATTTCTTTTGACGTAACCGAAGGAGAAAAACAAGGAAGCAACGTTGACTCGGTTTGTGGCGTGATCAAACGGGAGATGTCGATCTTTTTTTCGTTTCTGTTTTTTTAACGTAACCGAAGGAGAAAAAAACATGGAAGCGACGTTGACTCGGTTTGTGGCGTGATCAAACGGGAGATGGTGGCGGCGCGCTAGGGTTTGAATGGTGGAAGAAAGAAGGATGGTGAAAAAAAAACACAATGCGACCAACAACAATTGATATGAAAGCACACAAATTCAACAATGCAGATTATTGAAAGAAAGTGCGAGGCTGAAAAGGGTGCTGGGATAAGGTCTAACCTGAATTTTGATGTGGTTTTGTGGACTGTAGGAGAAAAAAACACTCGATAAACTCATCGATCAACCTGGAAATCTGATACCACTTGATATAGTTCAGGTGCCCGATCTTTCGGTGAGTGGAGATAATTCCGATTTGGCGGAAGATGACCCTTGCGATCCGACTACGACGAGCAAGCCCGAGGCGCCAATGCAATCGCTGAACTAACTCCCTATGGTTAGCGACCTTGCTGATGTGAGATCGGCCTGATCTCAGAATGGTGTCAACGAGCTCCTGTAAAAATTTCAGATTTTTTGAACAACCGAGCGAAAAGTTATGCCCGGTTTAAGAAAGGTACCTCAAGTTATGGTTAAAAACGATCGAGATGAGACAACCGCTTTGTTTCCTTTCCCTATTTTTTTGTTTGTTCTCTGGTTCTATCCTTTCTCTTTCATTTTCTTTTTTCTGTTTTTTTTACGTAACCGAAGTAGAAAAACAAGGAAGCGGCGTTGACTCGGTTTGTGGCGTGATGAAACGGGAGATGTCGATATTTTTTTCGTTTCTGTTTTTTTAACGTAACCGAAGGAGAAAAAAACAGGGAAGCGACGTTGACTCGGTTTGTGGCGTGATCAAACGGGAGATGGTGGTGGTGCGCTAGGGTTTGAATGGTGGAAGAAAGAAGGATGGTGAAAAAAACACAATGCGACCAGCAACAAATGACGCGAAAGCACACAAATTCAACAATGCAGATTATTGAAAGAAACTGCGAGGCTCAAAAGGGTGCCGGGATAAGGTCTAACCTGAATTTTGATGTGGTTTTGTGGACTGTAGGAGAAAAAACACTTGATAAACTCATCGATCAACCTGGAAATCTGATACCACTTGATATAGTTGAGGTGCCCGATCTTTCGGTGAGTGGAGATAATTCAGATTTGGCGGAAGATGACCCTTGCGATCCGACTACGACGAGCAAGCCCGAGGCACCAATGCTATCGCTGAACCAACTCCCTGTCGTTAGCAACCTTGCTGATGCGAGATTGGCCTGATCTCAGAATGGTGTCAACAAGCTCCTGTAAAAATTTCAGATTTTTTGAACAACCGAGCAAAAATTTATGCCCGGTTTAAGGAAGGTATGTTTAAAACGACCGAGATAAGACAACCGCTTTGTATCCTTTCTCCTTCGTTTTCTTTTTTTTGTTTTTGTTTTTTTTTTGACGTAACCGAAGGAGAAAAACAAGGAAGTGGCGTTGACTCGGTTTGTGGCGTGATCAAACGGAAGATGTCGATCTTTTTTTGTTTCTGTTTTTTTTACGTAACCAAAGGAGAAAAACAAGGAAGCGGCATTGACTCGGTTTGTGGCGTGATGAAACGGGAGATGTCGATCTTTTTTTTTCATTTCTGTTTTCTTTAACGTAACCGAAGGAGAAAAAAACAGGGAAGCATCATTGACTCGGTTTGTGGCGTGATCAAACGGGAGATGGTGGCGCCGCGCTAGGGTTTGAATGGTGGAAGAAAGAAGGATGGTGAAAAAAACACAATGCGACCAGCAACAAATGACGCGAAAGCACACAAATTCAACAATGCAGATTATTGAAAGAAAGTGCGAGGCTCAAAAGGGTGCTGGGATAAGGTCTAACCTGAATTTTGATGTGGTTTTGTGGACTGTAGGAGAAAAAAAACACTCGATAAACTCATCGATCAACCTGGAAATCTAATACCACTTGATATAGTTGAGGTGCCCGATCTTTCAGTGAGTGGAGATAATTCCAATTTGGCGAAAGATGACCCTTGCGATCCGACTACGATGAGCAAGCCCGAGGCGCCAATGCAATCGCTGAATCAACTCCCTGTGGTTAGCAACCTGGCTGATGCGAGATCGGCCTGATCTCAGAATGGTGTCAACAAGCTCCTGTAAAAATTTCAGATTTTTTGAACAACCGAGCGAAAAGTTATGCCTGGTTTAAGGAAGGTATGTTTAAAACGACCGAGATGAGACAACGGCTTTGTATCCTTTCTCCTTTTTTCTTTTTTCTATTTTTTTCGTAACCCAAGGAGAAAAACAAGGAAGCGGCGTTGACTCGGATTGTGGCGTGATCAAACGGAAGATGTCGATCTTATTTTGTTTCTATTTTTTTACGTAACCGAAGGAGAAAAACAAGGAAGCGGCGTTGACTCGGTTTGTGGCGTGATGAAATGGGAGATGTCGATCTTTTTTTTTGTTTCTGTTTTTTTTAACGTAACCGAAGGAGAAAAAACAGGGAAGCGACATTGACTCGGTTTGTGGCGTGATCAAACGGGAGATGGTGGCGGCGCGCTAGGGTTTGAATGGTGGAAGAAAGAAGGATGGTGAAAAAAACACAATGCGACCAGCAACAAATGATGCGAAAGCACACAAATTCAACAATGCAGATTATTGAAAGAAAGTGCGAGGCTCAAAAGGGTGATGCGATAAGGTCTAACCTGAATTTTGATGTGGTTTTGTGGACTGTAGGAGAAAAAAAACACTCGATAAACTCATCGATCAACCTAGAAATCTGATACCACTTGATATAGTTGAGGTGCCTGATCTTTCGGTGAGTGGAGATAATTCCAATTTGGCGGAAGATGACCCTTGCGATCCGACTACGACGAGCAAGCCCGAGGTGCCAATGCAATCACTGAACCAACTCCCTGTGGTTAGCAACCTTGCTGATGCGAGATCGGCCTGATCTCAGAATGGTGTCAACAAGCTCCTGTAAAAATTTCAGATTTTTTGAACATACAAGCGAAAAGTTATGCCCGGTTTAACGAAGGTATGTTCAAAACGATCGAGATTAGACAACCGCTTTGTATCCTTTCTCCTTCGTTTTTTTCTGTTTTTTTTACGTAACCGAAGGAGAAAAACAAGGAAGCGGCGTTGACTCGGTTTGTGGCGTGATCAAACGGAAGATGTCGATCTTTTTTTGTTTCTGTTTTTTTACGTAACCGAAGGAGAAAAAAACAGGGAAGCAACGTTGACTCGGTTTGTGGCGTGATCAAACGGGAGATGGTGGTGGCGCGCTAGGGTTTGAATAGTGGAAGAAAGAAGGATGGTGAAAAAACACAATGCGACCAGCAACAAATGACGCGAAAGCACACAAATTCAACAATGCAGATTATTGAAAGAAAGTGTAAGGCTCAAAAGGGTGCTGGGATAAGATCTAACCTAAATTTTGATGTGGTTTTGTCTATATGAGAAAAAAACACTCGATAAACTCATCGATCAACCTGGAAATCTGATACCACTTGATATAGTTGAGGTGCCCGATCTTTCGGTGAGTGGAGATAATTCCGATTTGGCGGAAGATGACCCTTGTGATCTGACTACGACGAGCAAGCCCGAGGCGCCAATGCTATCGCTGAACCAACTCTTTGTGGTTAGCAACCTTGCTGATGCGAGATGGGCCTAATCTCATAATGGTGTCAACAAGCTCCTGTAAAAATTTCAGATTTTTTGAACAACCGAGCGAAAAGTTATGCCCGGTTTAAGGTAGGTATGTTTAAAACGACCAAGATGAGACAACCGCTTTGTATCCTTTCTCCTTCGTTTTCATTTTTTTTTGTTTCTGTTTTTTTTACGTAACCGAAGGAGAAAAACTAGGAAGCGGCGTTGACTCGATTTGTGGCGTGATCAAACGGAAGATGTCGATCTTTTTTGCTTCTATTTTTTTTGACGTAACCGAAGGAGAAAAACAAGAAAGCGGAGTTGACTCGGTTTGTGGCGTGATGAAACGGGAGATGTCGATCTTTTTTTTCGTTTCTGTTTTTTTTAAAGTAACCGAAGGAGAAAAAAACAGGGAAGCGACGTTGAATCGGTTTGTGGCGTGATCAAACGGGAGATGGTGGCGGTGCGCTGGGGTTTGAATGGTGGAAGAAAGAAGGATGGTGAAAAAAACACAATGCGACCAGCAACAAATGACGCGAAAGCACACAAATTCAACAATGCGGATTATTGAAAGAAACTACGAGGCTCAAAAGGGTGCTGGGATAAGGTCTAACCTGAATTTTGATGTGTTTTTGTGGACTGTAGGAGAAAAAACACTTGATAAACTCATCTATCAACCTGGAAATCTGATACCACTTGATATAGTTGAGGTGCCCGATCTTTCGGTGAGTGGAGATAATTCTGATTTGGCGGAAGATGACCCTTGCGATCCGACTACGACGAGCAAGCCCGAGGCACCAATGCAATCGCTGAACCAACTCCCTGTAGTTAGCAACCTTGCTGATGCGAGATCGGCCTGACCTCAGAATGGTGTCAACAAGCTCCTGTAAAAATTTCAGATTTTTTGAACAGCCGAGCAAAAAGTTTTGCCCGGTTTAAGGAAGGTATGTTTAAAACGACCGAGATAAGACAACCACTTTGTATCCTTTCTCCTTCGTTTTCTTTTTTTTGTTTCTGTTTTTTTTTACGTAACCGAAGGAGAAAAACAAGGAAGCGGCGTTGACTCGGTTTGTGGCTTGATCAAACGGAAGCTGTAGATCTTTTTTTGTTTCTTTTTTTTACGTAACCGAAGGAGAAAAACAAGGAAGCGGCGTTGACTCGGTTTGTGGCATGATGAAACGGGAGATGTCGACCTTTTTTTTTGTTTCTGTTTTTTTAACGTAACCGAAGGAGAAAAAAACAGGGAAGCGACGTTGACTCGGTTTGTGGCGTGATCAAACGGGAGATGGTGGCGGCGCGATAGGGTTTGAATGGTGGAAGAAAGAAGGATGGTGAAAAAACACAATGCGACGAGCAACAAATGACGCGAAAGCACACAAATTCAACAATGCAGATTATTGAAAGAAAGTGTGAGGCTCAAAAGGGTGCTGGGATAAGGTCTAACTTGAATTTTGATGTGGTTTTGTAGACTGTAGGAGAAAAAAACAATCGATAAACTCATCGATCAACCTGGAAATCTGATACCACTTGATATAGTTGAGGTGCCCGATCTTTCGGTGAGTGGAGATAATTCCGATTTGGCGGAAGATGACCCTTGCGATACGACTACGACGAGCAAGCCCGAGGCGCCAATGCAATCGCTGAACCAACTCCCTGTGGTTAGCAACCTTGCTGATGCGAGATCGGCCTGATCTCAGAATGGTGTCAACAAGCTCCTGTAAAAATTTCAGATTTTTTGAACGACCGAGCGAAAAGTTATGCCCGGTTTAAGGAAGGTATGTTTAAAACGACCGAGATGAGACAACCGCTTTGTATCCTTTCTCCTTCGTTTTCTTTTTTTTTCTTTTTCTGTTTTTTTTACGTAACTGAAGGAGAAAACAAGGAAGCGGCGTTGACTCGGTTTGTGGCGTGATCAAACAGAAGATGTCGATCTTCTTTTGTTTCTGTTTTTTTACGTAACCGAAGGAGAAAAGCAAGGAAGCGGCGTTGACTCGGTTTGTGGCGTGATGAAACGGGAGATGTCGATCTTTTTTTGTTTTTGTTTTTTTTAACGTAACCGAAGGAGGAAAAAACAGGGAAGCGACGTTGACTCGGTTTGTGGCGTGATCAAACGGGAGATGGTGGCGGCGCGCTAGGGTTTGAATGGTGGAAGAAAGAAGGATGGTGAAAAAACACAATGCGACCAGCAACAAATGACGCGAAAGCACACAAATTCAACAATGCAGATTATTGAAAGAAAGTGCGAGGCTCAAAAGGGTGTGGGATAAGGTCTAACCTGAATTTTGATGTGGTTTTGTGGACTGTAGGAGAAAAAAACACTCGATAAACTCATCGATCAACTTGAAAATCTGATACCACTTGATATAGTTGAGGTGCCCGATCTTTCGGTGAGTGGAGATAATTCTGATTTGGCGGAACATGACCCTTGCGATCTGACTACGACGAGCAAGCCCGAGGCGCCAATGCAATCGTTGAACCAACTCCCTGTGGTTAGCAACCTTGCTGATGCGAGATCGGCCTGATCTCAGAATGGTGTCAACAAGCTCCTGTAAAAATTTCAGATTTTTTGAACAACCGAGCGAAAAGTTATGCCCGGTTTAAGGAAGGTATGTTTAAAACGACCGAGATGAGACAACCGCTTTGTATCCTTTCTCCTTCTTTTAAATTTTTTCTGTTTTTTTTGACGTAACCGAAGGAGAAAAACAAGGAAACGGCATTGACTCGGTTTGTGGCGTGATCAAACGGAAGATGTCGATCTTTTTTGTTTCTGTTTTTTTGACGTAACCGAAGGAGAAAAACAAGGAAGCGGCGTTGACTCAGTTTGTGGCGTGATAAAACGGGAGATGTCAATCTTTTTTTTCGTTTTTTTAACGTAACCGAAGGAGAAAAAAACAGGGAAGCGACGTTGACTCGATTTGTGGCGTGATCAATCGGGAGATGGTGGCGGCGCGCTAGGGTTTGAATGGTGGAAGAAAGAAGGATGGTGAAAAAAACACAATGCGACCAGCAACAAATGACGCGAAAGCACACAAATTCAACAATGCAGATTATTGAAAGAAAGTGTGAGGCTCAAAAGGGTGCTGGGATAAGGTCTAACCTGAATTTTGATGTGGTTTTGTGGACGATAGGAGAAAAAACAATCGATAAACTCATCGATCAACCTGGAAATCTGATACCACTTGATATAGTTGAGGTGCCCGATCTTTCGGTGAGTGGAGATAATTCCGATTTGGCGGAAGATGACCCTTGCAATCGGACTACGACGAGCAAGCCCGAGGCGCCAATGCAATCGCTGAACCAACTCCCCGTGGTTAGCTCCTGTAAAAATTTCAGATTTTTTGAACAACCAAGCGAAAAGTTATACCCGGTTTAAGGAAGGTATGTTTAAAACGACCGAGATGAGACAACAGCTTTGTATCCTTTCTCCTTTGTTTTCTTTTTTTTGTTTCTGTTTTTTTTTGACGTAACCGAAGGAGAAAAACAAGGAAGCGGCGTTGACTCGGTTTGTGGCGTGATCAAATGGAAGATGTCGATCTTTTTTTGTTTCTGTTTTCTTACATAACCGAAGGAGAAAAACAAGGAAGCGGCGTTTACTCGGTTTGTGGCGTGATGAAACGGGAGATGTCGATCTTTTTTTCGTTTCTGTTTTTTTAACGTAACCGAAGGAGAAAAAAACAGGGAAGCGACGTTGACTCGGTTTGTGGCGTGATCAAACAGGAGATGGTGGCGGCGCGCTATGGTTTGAATGGTGGAAGAAAGAAGGATGGTAAAAAAACACAATGCGACCAGCACCATATGACGCGAAAGCACACAAATTCAACAATGCGGATTATTGAAAGAAAGTGCGAGGCTCAAAAGGGTGTTGGGATAAGGTCTAACCTGAATTTTGATGTGGTTTTGTGGACTGTAGCAGAAAAAAAACACTCGATAAACTCATTGATCAACCTAGAAAACTGATACCACTTGATATAGTTGAGGTGCCAGATCTTTCGGTGAGTGGAGATAATTCCGATTTGGTGGAAGATGACCCTTGCGATCCGACTACGACGAGCAAGCCCGAGGCGCCAATGCAATCGCTGAAACTGTGGTTAGCAACCTTGCAGATGCAAGATCGGCCTGATCTCAGAATGGTGTCAACAAGCTCCTGTAAAAATTTCAGATTTTTTGAACAACCGAGCGAAAAGTTATGCCCAGTTTAAGAAAGGTATGTCTAAAACGACCGAGATGAGACAACCGCTTTGTATCCTTTCTCCTTCGTTTTCTTTTTTTGTTTCTGTTTTTTTGACGTAACCGAAGGAGAAAAACAAGGAAGCGGCGTTGACTCGGTTTGTGTCGTGATCAAACGAAAGATGTCGATCTTTTTTGTTTCTGTTTTTTTTTACGTAACCGAAGGAGAAAAACAAGGAAGCGGCGTTGACTCGGTTTATGGCGTGATGAAACGGGAGATGTCGATCTTTTTTTTCGTTTCTGTTTTTTTAACGTAACCGAAGGAGAAAAAAACAGGGAAGCGACGTTGACTCGGTTTGTGGCGTGATCAAACGGGAGATGGTGGCGGCGCGATAGGGTTTGAATGGTGGAAGAAAGAAGGATGGTGAAAAAAACACAATGCGACCAGCAACAAATGACGCGAAAGCACACAAATTCAACAATGCAGATTATTGAAAGAAAGTGTGAGGCTCAAAAGGGTGCTGGGATAAGGTCTAACTTGAATTTTGATGTGGTTTTGTAGACTGTAGGAGAAAAAAACAATCGATAAACTCATCGATCAACCTGGAAATCTGATACCACTTGATATAGTTGAGGTGCCCGATCTTTCGGTGAGTGGAGATAATTCCGATTTGGCGGAAGATGACCCTTGCGATCCGACTACGACGAGCAAGCCCGAGGCGCCAATGCAATCGCTGAACCAACTCCCTGTGGTTAGCAACCTTGCTGATGCGAGATCGGCCTGATCTCAGAATGGTGTCAACAAGCTCCTGTAAAAATTTCAGATTTTTTGAACGACCGAGCGAAAAGTTATGCCCGGTTTAAGGAAGGTATGTTTAAAACGACCGAGATGAGACAACCGCTTTGTATCCTTTCTCCTTCGTTTTCTTTTTTTTTCTTTTTCTGTTTTTTTTACGTAACTGAAGGAGAAAACAAGGAAGCGGCGTTGACTCGGTTTGTGGCGTGATCAAACAGAAGATGTCGATCTTCTTTTGTTTCTGTTTTTTTACGTAACCGAAGGAGAAAAGCAAGGAAGCGGCGTTGACTCGGTTTGTGGCGTGATGAAACGGGAGATGTCGATCTTTTTTTGTTTTTGTTTTTTTTAACGTAACCGAAGGAGGAAAAAACAGGGAAGCGACGTTGACTCGGTTTGTGGCGTGATCAAACGGGAGATGGTGGCGGCGCGCTAGGGTTTGAATGGTGGAAGAAAGAAGGATGGTGAAAAAACACAATGCGACCAGCAACAAATGACGCGAAAGCACACAAATTCAACAATGCAGATTATTGAAAGAAAGTGCGAGGCTCAAAAGGGTGTGGGATAAGGTCTAACCTGAATTTTGATGTGGTTTTGTGGACTGTAGGAGAAAAAAACACTCGATAAACTCATCGATCAACTTGAAAATCTGATACCACTTGATATAGTTGAGGTGCCCGATCTTTCGGTGAGTGGAGATAATTCTGATTTGGCGGAACATGACCCTTGCGATCTGACTACGACGAGCAAGCCCGAGGCGCCAATGCAATCGTTGAACCAACTCCCTGTGGTTAGCAACCTTGCTGATGCGAGATCGGCCTGATCTCAGAATGGTGTCAACAAGCTCCTGTAAAAATTTCAGATTTTTTGAACAACCGAGCGAAAAGTTATGCCCGGTTTAAGGAAGGTATGTTTAAAACGACCGAGATGAGACAACCGCTTTGTATCCTTTCTCCTTCTTTTAAATTTTTTCTGTTTTTTTTGACGTAACCGAAGGAGAAAAACAAGGAAACGGCATTGACTCGGTTTGTGGCGTGATCAAACGGAAGATGTCGATCTTTTTTGTTTCTGTTTTTTTGACGTAACCAAAGGAGAAAAACAAGGAAGCGGCGTTGACTCAGTTTGTGGCGTGATAAAACGGGAGATGTCAATCTTTTTTTTCGTTTTTTTTAACGTAACCGAAGGAGAAAAAAACAGGGAAGCGACGTTGACTCGGTTTGTGGCGTGATCAATCGGGAGATGGTGGCGGCGCGCTAGGGTTTGAATGGTGGAAGAAAGAAGGATGGTGAAAAAAACACAATGCGACCAGCAACAAATGACGCGAAAGCACACAAATTCAACAATGCAGATTATTGAAAGAAAGTGTGAGGCTCAAAAGGGTGCTGGGATAAGGTCTAACCTGAATTTTGATGTGGTTTTGTGGACGATAAGAGAAAAAACAATCGATAAACTCATCGATCAACCTGGAAATCTGATACCACTTGATATAGTTGAGGTGCCCGATCTTTCGGTGAGTGCAGATAATTCCGATTTGGCGGAAGATGACCCTTGCAATCGGACTACGACGAGCAAGCCCGAGGCGCCAATGCAATCGCTGAACCAACTCCCCGTGGTTAGCAACCTTGCTGATGCGAGATCGGCCTGATCTCAGAATGGTGTCAACAAGCTCCTGTAAAAATTTCAGATTTTTTGAACAACCAAGCGAAAAGTTATACCCGGTTTAAGGAAGGTATGTTTAAAACGACCGAGATGAGACAACAGCTTTGTATCCTTTCTCCTTTGTTTTCTTTTTTTTGTTTCTGTTTTTTTTTGACGTAACCGAAGGAGAAAAACAAGGAAGCGGCGTTGACTCGGTTTGTGGCGTGATCAAATGGAAGATGTCGATCTTTTTTTGTTTCTGTTTTCTTACATAACCGAAGGAGAAAAACAAGGAAGCGGCGTTTACTCGGTTTGTGGCGTGATGAAACGGGAGATGTCGATCTTTTTTTCGTTTCTGTTTTTTTAACGTAACCGAAGGAGAAAAAAACAGGGAAGCGACGTTGACTCGGTTTGTGGCGTGATCAAACAGGAGATGGTGGCGGCGCGCTATGGTTTGAATGGTGGAAGAAAGAAGGATGGTAAAAAAACACAATGCGACCAGCACCATATGACGCGAAAGCACACAAATTCAACAATGCGGATTATTGAAAGAAAGTGCGAGGCTCAAAAGGGTGTTGGGATAAGGTCTAACCTGAATTTTGATGTGGTTTTGTGGACTGTAGCAGAAAAAAAACACTCGATAAACTCATTGATCAACCTAGAAAACTGATACCACTTGATATAGTTGAGGTGCCAGATCTTTCGGTGAGTGGAGATAATTCCGATTTGGTGGAAGATGACCCTTGCGATCCGACTACGACGAGCAAGCCCGAGGCGCCAATGCAATCGCTGAAACTGTGGTTAGCAACCTTGCAGATGCAAGATCGGCCTGATCTCAGAATGGTGTCAACAAGCTCCTGTAAAAATTTCAGATTTTTTGAACAACCGAGCGAAAAGTTATGCCCAGTTTAAGAAAGGTATGTCTAAAACGACCGAGATGAGACAACCGCTTTGTATCCTTTCTCCTTCGTTTTCTTTTTTTGTTTCTGTTTTTTTGACGTAACCGAAGGAGAAAAACAAGGAAGCGGCGTTGACTCGGTTTGTGTCGTGATCAAACGAAAGATGTCGATCTTTTTTGTTTCTGTTTTTTTTTTGACGTAACCGAAGGAGAAAAACAAGGAAGCGGCGTTGACTCGGTTTATGGCGTGATGAAACGGGAGATGTCGATCTTTTTTTTCGTTTCTGTTTTTTTAACGTAACCGAAGGAGAAAAAAAACAGGGAAGCGACGTTGACTCGGTTTGTGGCGTGATCAAACGGGAGATGGTGCCGGCGTGCTAGGGTTTGAATGGTGGAAGAAAGAAGGATGGTGAAAAAAAACACAATGCGACCAGCAACAAATGACGCGAAAGCACACAAATTCAACAATGCAGATTATTGAAAGAAAGTGCGAGGCTCAAAAGGGTGCTGGGATAAGGTCTAACCTGAATTTTGATGTGGTTTTGTGGACTGTAGGAGAAAAAAACACTCAATAAACTCATCGATCAACCTGGAAATCTAATACTAATTGATATAGTTGAGGTGCCTGATCTTTCGGTGAGTGGAGATAATTCCCATTTGGCGGAAGATGACCCTTGCGATCCGATTACGACGAGCAAGCCCGTGGCGCCAATGCAATCGCTGAACCAACTCCCTGTTGTTAGCAACCTTCCTGATGCGAGATCGTCCTGATCTCAGAATGGTGTCAACAAGCTCCTGTAAAAATTTCAGATTTTTTCAACAAACGAGCGAAAAGTTATGCCGGGTTTAAGGAAGGTATGTTTAAAACGACCGAGATGAGACAACCGCTATGTATCCTTTCTCCTTCGTTTTCTTTTTTTTGTTTCTGTTTTTTTGACGTAACCGAAGGAGAAAAACAAGGAAGCGGCGTTGACTCGGTTTGTGACGTGATCAAACGAAAGATGTCGGTCTTTTCTTGTTTCCGTTTTTTTTTGACGTAACCAAAGGAGAAAAACAAGGAAGCGGCGTTGACTCGGTTTGTGGCGTGATGAAACGGGAGATGTCGATCTTTTTTTCGTTTTTGTTTTTTTATGTAACCGAAGGAGAAAAAAACAGGGAAGCGACGTTGACTCGGTTTGTGACGTGATCAAACGGGAGATGGTGGCGGCGCGCTAGGGTTTGAATGGTGGAAGAAAGAAGGATGGTGAAAAAAACACAATGCGACCAGCAACAAATGACGCGAAAGCACACAAATTCAACAATGTAGATTATTGAAAGAAAGTGCGAGGCTCAAAAGGGTGCTGGGATAAGGTCTAACCTGAATTTTGATGTGGTTTTGTGGACTGTAGGAGAAAAAAACACTCGATAAACTCATCGATCAACCTGGAAATCTGATACCACTTGATATAGTTGAGGTGCCCAATCTTTCGGTGAGTGGAGATAATTCCGATTTTGCAGAAGATAACCTTTGCTATCCGACTACGACGAGCAAGCCCGAGGCGCCAATGCAATCGCTGAACCAACTCCCTATGGTTAGCAACCTTGCTGATGCGAGACCGGCCTGATCTCAGAATGGTGTCAACAAGCTCCTATAAACAGGGAAGCTACGTTGACTCGGTTTGTGACGTGATCAAACGGGAGATGGTGGCAGCGCGCTAGGGTTTGAATGGTGGAAGAAAGAAGGATGGTGAAAAAAAACACAATGCGACCAGCAACAAATGACGCGAAAGCACACAAATTCAACAATGCAGATTATTGAAAGAAAGTGCGAGGCTCAAAAGGGTGCTGGGATAAGGTCTAACCTGAATTTTGATGTGGTTTTGTGGACTGTAGGAGAAAAAAACACTCGATAAACTCATTGATCAACCTGGAAATCTGATACCACTTGATATAGTTGAGGTGCCCGATCTTTCGGTGAGTGGAGATAATTCCGATTTTGCAGAAGATGACCTTTGCTATCCGACTACGACGAGCAAGCCCGAGGCGCCAATGCAATCGCTGAACCAACTCCCTATGGTTAGCAACCTTGCTGATGCGAGACCGGCCTGATCTCAGAATGGTGTCAACAAGCTCCTATAAACAGGGAAGCGACGTTGACTCGGTTTGTGACGTGATCAAACGGGAGATGGTGGCGGCGCGCTAGGGTTTCAATGGTGGAAGAAAGAAGGACGGTGAAAAAACACAATGCGACCAGCAACAAATGACGCGAAAGCACACAAATTCAACAATGCAGATTATTGAAAGAAAGTGTGAGGCTCAAAAGGGTGCTGGGATAAGGTGTAACCTGAATTTTGATGTGGTTTTGTGGACTGTAGGAGAAAAAAACACTCGATAAACTCATCGATCAACCTGGAAATCTGATACCACTTGATATAGTTGAGGTGCCCGATCTTTCGGTGAGTGGAGATAGTTCCGATTTTGCAGAAGATGACCTTTGCTATCCGACTACGACGAGCAAGCCCGAGGCGCCAATGCAATCGCTGAACCAACTCCCTATGGTTAGCAACCTTGCTGATGCGAGACCGGCCTGATCTCAGAATGGTGTCTACAAGCTCCTATAAAAATTTCAGATTTTTTGAACAACCGAGCGAAAAGTTATGCCCGGTTTAAGGAAGGTATGTTTAAAACGACCGAGTTGAGACAACCGCTTTGTATCCTTTCTCCTTCGTTTTCTTTTTTTGTTTCTGTTTTTTTTTTTGACGTAACCTAAGGAGAAAAACAAGGAAGCGGCGTTGACTCGGTTTGTGGCGTGATCAAACGGAAGATGTCGATCTTTTTTTGTTTCTGTTTTTTTTTACGTAACCAAAGGAGAAAAACAAGGAAGCGGCGTTGAGTCGGTTTGTGGCGTGATCAAACGGAAGATGTCGATCTTTTTTGTTTTTGTTTTTTTACGTAACCGAAGGAGAAAAACAAGGAAGCGGCGTTGACTCGGTTTGTGGCGTGATGAAACGGGAGATGTCGATCTCTTTTTTCGTTTCTTTTTTTTTACCGTAACCGAAGGAGAAAAAAACACGGAAGCGACGTTGACTCGGTTTGTGGCGTAATCAAATGGGAGATGGTGGCGGCGCGCTAGGGTTTGAATGGTGGAAGAAAGAAGGATGGTGAAAAAAACACAATGCGACCAGCAACAAATGATGCGAAAGCACACAAATTCAACAATGCAGATTATTGAAAGAAAGTGCGAGGCTCAAAAGGGTGCTGGGATAAGGTCTAACCTGAATTTTGATGTGGTTTTGTGGACTGTAGGAGAAAAAAAGACTCAATAAACTCATCGATCAACCTGGAAATCCGATACCACTTGATATAGTTGAGGTGCTCGATCTTTCGGTGAGTGGAGATAATTCCGATTTGGCGGAAGATGACCCTTGCGATCCGACTACGACGAGGAAGCCCGAGGCGCCAATGCAATCGCTGAACCAACTCCCTGTGGTTAGCAACCTTGCTGATGCGAGATCGGCCTGATCTCAGAATGGTGTAAACAAGCTCCTGTAAAAATTTCAGATTTTTTGAACAACCGAGCGAAAAGTTATGCCCAACCGGTATGTCTAAAACGACCGAGATGAGACAACCGCTTTGTATCCTTTCTCCTTCATTTTCTTTTTTTTTTTGTTTCTGTTTTTTTTTGACGTAACCGAAGGAGAAAAACAAGGAAGCGGCGTTGACTCGGTTTGTGGCGTGATCAAACGAAAGATGTCGATCTTTTTTTGTTTCTGTTTTTTTACGTAACCGAAGGAGAAAAACAAGGAAGCGGCGTTGACTCGGTTTATGGCGTGATGAAACGGGAGATGTCGATCTTTTTTTTCGTTTCTTTTTTTAATGTAACCGAAGGAGAAAAAAACAGGGAAGCGACGTTGACTCGGTTTGTGGCGTGATCAAACGGGAGATGGTGCCGGCGCGCTAGGGTTTGAATGGTGGAAGAAAGAAGGATGGTGAAAAAACACAATGCGACCAGCAACAAATGACGCGAAAGCACACAAATTCAACAATGCAGATTATTGAAAGAAAGTGCAAGGCTCAAAAGGGTGCTGGGATAAGGTCTAACCTGAATTTTGATGTGGTTTTGTGGACTGTAGGAGAAAAAAACACTCGATAAACTCATCGATCAACCTTAAAATCTGATACCAATTGATATAGTTGAGGTGCCTGATCTTTCGGTGAGTGGAGATAATTCCGATTTGGTGGAAGATGACCCTTGCGATCCAACTACAACGAGCAAGCCCGTGGCGCCAATGCAATCGCTGAACCAACTCCCTGTTGTTAGGAACCTTGCTGATGCAAGATCGGCCTGATCTCAGAATGGTGTCAACAAGCTCCTGTAAAAATTTCAGATTTTTTGAACAACCGAGCGAAAAGTTATGCCCAGTTTAAGGAAGGTATGTTTAAAACGACCGAGATGAGACAACTGCTTTGTATCCTTTCTCCTTCGTTTTCTTTTTTTTGTTTCTGTTTTTTTTTGACGTAACCAAAGGAGAAAAACAAGGAAGCGGCGTTGACTCGGTTTGTGGCGTGATCAAACGAAAGATGTCGATCTTTTTATTTCGGTTTTTTTATGTAACCAAAGGAGAAAAACAAGGAAGCGGCGTTGACTCGGTTTGTGGCGTGATGAAACGGGAGATGTCGATCTTTTTTTCGTTTCTGTTTTTTTTAACGTAACCGAAGGAGAAAAAACTGGGAAGCGACGTTGACTCGGTTTGTGGCGTGATCAAACGGGAGATGGTGGCGGCGCGCTAGGGTTTGAATGGTGGAAGAAAGAAGGATGGTGAAAAAAACACAATGCGACCAGCAACAAATGACGCGAAAGCACACAAATTCAACAATGCAGATTATTGAAAGAAAGTGCAAGGCTCAAAAGGGTGCTGGGATAAGGTCTAACCTGAATTTTGATGTGGTTTTGTGGACTGTAGGAGAAAAAAACACTCGATAAACTCATCGATCAACCTTAAAATCTGATACCAATTGATATAGTTGAGGAGCCTGATCTTTCAGTGAGTGGAGATAATTCCGATTTTGCGGAAGATGACCCTTGCGATCCAACTACGACGAGCAAGCCCGTGGCGCCAATGCAATCGCTGAACCAACTCCCTGTTATTAGCAACCTTGCTGATGCGAGATCGGCCTGATCTCAGAATGGTGTCAACAAGCTCCTGTAAAAATTTCAGATTTTTTGAACAACCGAGCGAAAAGTTATGCCCGGTTTAAGGAAGGTATGTTTAAAACGACCGAGATGAGACAACCGCTTTGTATCCTTTCTCCTTCGTTTTCTTTTTTTTTGTTTCTGTTTTTTTTTGACGTAACCGAAGGAGAAAAACAAGGAAGCGGCGTTGACTCGGTTTGTGGCGTGATCAAACGGAAGATGTCGATCTTTTTATTTCTATTTTTTTACGTAACCAAAGGAGAAAAACAAGGAAGCGGCGTTGACTCGGTTTGTGGCGTGATGAAACGGGAGATGTCGATCTTTTTTCGTTTCTGTTTTTTTTTAACGTAACCGAAGGAGAAAAAAACAGGGAAGCGACGTTGACTCGGTTTGTGGCGTGATCAAACGGGAGATGGTGGCGGCGCGCTAGGGTTTGAATGGTGGAAGAAAGAAGGATGGTGAAAAAACACAATGCGACCAGCAACAAATGACGTGAAAGCACACAAATTCAACAATGCAGATTATTGAAAGAAAGTGCGAGGCTCAAAAGGGTGCTGGGATAAGGTCTAACCTGAATTTTGATGTGGTTTTGTGGACTGTAGGTGAAAAAAACACTCGATAAACTCATCGATCAACCTGGAAATCAGATACCACTTGATATAGTTGAGGTGCCCAATCTTTCGGTGAGTGGAGATAATTCCGATTTGGCAGAAGATGACCCTTGCTATCCGACTACGACGAGCAAGCCCGAGGCGCCAATGCAATCGCTGAACCAACTCCCTGTTGTTAGCAACCTTGCTGATGCGAGACCGGCCTGATCTCAGAATGGTGTCAACAAGCTCCTATAAAAATTTTAGATTTTTTGAACAACCGAGTGAAAAGTTATGCCCAGTTTAAGGAAGGTATGTTTAAAACGACCGAGATGAGACAACCGCTTTGTATCCTTTCTCCTTTGTTTTCTTTTTTTTTGTTTCTGTTTTTTTTACGTAACCGAAGGAGAAAAACAAGGAAGCGGCGTTGACTCGGTTTGTGGCGTGATCAAACGGAAGATGTCAATCTTTTTTTGTTTCTATTTTTTTTACGTAACCGAAGGACAAAAACAAGGAAGCGACGTTGACTCGGTTTGTGGCGTGATGAAACGGGAGATGTCGATCTTTTTCTTCGTTTATGTTTTTTTAACGTAACCGAAGGAGAAAAAAACAGGGAAGCGACGTTGACTCGGTTTGTGGCGTGATCAAACGGGAGATGGTGGTGGCGCGCTAGGGTTTGAATGGTGGAAGAAAGAAGGATGGTGAAAAAACATAATGCGACCAGCAACAAATGACGCGAAAGCACACAAATTCAACAATGCAGATTATTGAAAGAAAGTGCGAGGCTCAAAAGGGTGCTGGGATAAGGTCTAACCTGAATTTTGATGTGGTTTTGTGGACTGTAGGAGAAAAAAAACACTCGATAAACTCATCGATCAACCTGGAAATCTGATACCACTTGATATAGTTGAGGAGCCCGATCTTTCGGTGAGTGGAGATAATTCCAATTTGGCGGAAGATGACCCTTGCGATCCGACTACGACGAGCAAGCCCGAGGCGCCAATGCAATCGCTGAACCAACTCCCTGTGGTTAGCAACCTTGCTGATGCGAGATCGGCCTGATCTCAGAATGGTGTCAACAAGCTCCTGTAAAAATTTCAGATTTTTTGAACAACCGAGCGAAAAGTTATGCCCGGTTTAAGGAAGGTATGTTTAAAGCGACCAAGATGAGACAACCGCTTTGTATCCTTTCCCCTTCGTTTCCTTTTTTGTTTCTGTTTTTTTATGTAACCGAAGGAGAAAAACAAGGAAGCGGCGTTGACTCGGTTTGTGGCGTGATCAAACGGAAGATGTCAATCTTTTTTTGTTTCTGTTTTTTTTTACTTAACCGAAGGAGAAAAACAAGGAAGCGGCGTTGACTCGGTTTGTGGCGTGATGAAACGGGAGATGTCGATCTTTTTTTCGTTTCTGTTTTTTTAACGTAACCGAAGGAGAAAAAACAGGGAAGCGACATTGACTCGGTTTGTGGCGTGATCAAACGGGAGATGGTGGCGGTGCGGTAGGGTTTTAATGGTGGAAGAAAGAAGGATGGTGAAAAAAACACAATGCGACCAGCAACAAATGACGCGAAAGCACACAAATTCAACAATGTAGATTATTGAAAGAAAGTGCGAGGCTCAAAAGGGTGCTGGGATAAGGTCTAACCTGAATTTTGATGTGGTTTTGTGGACTATAGGAGAAAAAAAAACACTCGATAAACTCATCGATCAACCTGGAAATCTGATACCACTTGATATAGTTGAGGTGCCCGATCTTTCGGTGAGTGGAGATTATTCTTATTTGGTGGAAGATGACCCTTGCGATCTGACTACGACGAGCAAGCCCGAGGCGCCAATGCAATCGCTGAACCAACTCCCTATGGTTAGCAACCTTGCTAATGTGAGATCGGCCTAATCTCAGAATGGTGTCAACAAGCTCCTGTAAAAATTTCAGATTTTTTGAACAACCGAGCGAAAAGTTATGCCCAGTTTAAGGAAGGTATGTTTAAAACGACCGAGATGAGACAACCGCTTTGTATCCTTTCTCCTTCGTTTTCTTTTTTTTTTGTTTATGTTTTTTTACGTAACCGAAGGAGAAAAACAAGGAAGCGGCGTTGACTCGGTTTGTGGCGTGATCAAACGGAAGATGTCGATCTTTTTTTGTTTCTGTTTTTTTATGTAACCGAAGGAGAAAAACAAGGAAGCGGCATTGACTCAGTTTGTGGCGTGATGAAACGGGACATGTCGATCTTTTTTTCGTTTTTATTTTTTTTAACGTAACCGAAGGAGAAAAAAACAGGGAAGCGACGTTGACTTGGTTGTGGCGTGATGAAACGGGAGATGGTGGCGGCGCGCTAGGGTTTGAATGGTGGAAGAAAGAAGGATGGTGAAAAAAACACAATGCGACCAGCAACAAATGACGCGAAAGCACACAAATTCAACAATGCAGATTATTGAAAGAAAGTGCGAGGCTCAAAAGGGTGCTAGGATAAGGTCTAACCTGAATTTTGATGTGGTTTTGTGGACTGTAGGAGAGAAAAACACTCGATAAACTCATCGATGAACCTAGAAATCTGATACCACTTGATATAGTTGAGGTGCCCGATCTTTCGGTGAGTGGAGATAATTCTGATTCGGCGGAAGATGACCCTTGCGATCCGACTACGACGAGCAAGCCCGAGGTGCCAATGCAATCGCAGAACCAACTCCCTGTGGTTAGCAACCTTGCTGATGCGAGAATCGCTGAACCAACTCCCTGTGGTTAGCAACCTTGCTGATGCGAGATCGGCCTGATCTCAGAATGGTGTCAACAAGCTCCTGTAAAAATTTCAGATTTTTTGAACAACCGAGCGAAAAGTTATGCCCGGTTTAAGGAAGGTATGTTTAAAACGACCGAAATGAGACCGAAGGAGAAAAACAAGGAAGCGGCGTTGACTCGGTTTGTGGCGTGATCAAACGGAAGATGTCGATCTTTTTTTGTTTCTGTTTTTTTTATGTAACCGAACGAGAAAAACAAGGAAGCGTCGTTGACTAGGTTTGTGGCGTGATGAAACGGGAGATGTCGATCTTTTTTTTCGTTTCTGTTTTTTTAACGTAACCGAAGGAGAAAAAAACAGGGATGCGACGTTGACTCGGTTTGCGACATGATCAAACGGGAGATGATGGTGGCGCGCTAGGGTTTGAATGGTGGAAGAAAGAAGGATGGTGAAAAAAACACAATGCGACCAGCAACAAATTACGCGAAAGCACACAAATTCAACAATGCAGATTATTGAAAGAAAGTGCGAGGCTCAAAACGGTGTTGGGATAAGGTCTAACATGAATTTTGATGTGGTTTTGTGGACTGTAGGAGAAAAAAACACTCGATAAACTCAACGATCAACCTAGAAATCTGATACCACTTGATATAGTTGAGGTGCCCGATCTTTCGGTGAGTGGAGATAATTCTGATTTGGCAGAAGATGACCCTTGTGATCCGACTACGACGAGCAAGCCCGAGGCGCCAATGCAATAGCTGAACCAACTCCCTGTGGTTAGCAACCTTGCTGATGCGAGATCGGTTTGATCTCAGAATGGTGTCAACAAGCTCCTGTAAAAATTTCAGATTTTTTGAACAATCGAGCGAAAAGTTATGCCCGGTTTAAGGAAGGTATGTTTAAAACGACCGAGATGAGACAACCGCTTTGTATCCTTTCTCCTTCGTTTTCTTTTTAAAAGTTTCTGTTTTTTTTTATGTAATCGAATGAGAAAAACTAGGAAGTGGTGTTGACTCGGTTTGTGGCGTGATCAAACGGAAGATGTCGATCTTTTTTTGTTTCTGTATTTTTTTACGTAACCGAAGGAGAAAAACAAGGAAGCGGCGTTGACTCGGTTTCTGGCGTGATGAAACAGGAGATGTCGATCTTTTTTTCGTTTCTGTTTTTTTTAACGTAACCGAAGGAGAAAAAAACAGGGAAGCGACGTTGACTCGGTTTGTGGCGTGATCAAACGGGAGATGGTGGCGGCACGCTAGGGTTTGAATGGTGGGAGAAAGAAGGATGGTGAAAAAACACAATGCGACCAGCAACAAATGACGCGAAAGCACACAAATTCAACATTGCAGATTATTGAAAGAAAGTGCGAGGCTCAAAAGGGTGCTGGGATAAAGTCTAACCTGAATTTTGATGTGGTTTTGTGGACTGTAGGAGAAAAAAACACTCGATAAACTCATCGATCAACCTGGTAATCTGATACCACTTGATATAGTTGAGGTGCCCGATCTTTAGGTGAGTGGAGATAATTTCGATTTGGCGAAAGATGACCCTTACGATCCGACTACGACGAGCAAGCCCGAGGCACCAATGCAATTGCTGAACCAACTACCTGTGGTTAGCAACCTTACTGATGCGAGATTGGCCTGATCTCAGAATGGTCAACAAGCTCCTGTAAAACTTTCAGATTTTTTGAACAATCGAGCGAAAAGTTATGCCCGGTTTAAGGAAGGTATGTTTAAAATGACCGAGATGAGACAACCACTTTGTATCCTTTCTCCTTCGTTTTTTTTCTGTTTTTTTGACGTAACCGAAGGAGAAAAACAAGGAAGCGACGTTGACTCGGTTTGTGGCGTGATCAAACGGAAGATGTCGATCTTTTTTTGTTTCTGTTTTTTTGACGTAACCGAAGGAGAAAAACAAGGAAGCGGCGTTGACTCGGTTTGTGGCATGATCAAACAGGAGATGGTGGCGGCGCGCTAGGGTTTGAATGGTGGAAGAAAGAAGGACGGTGAAAAAAAACACAATGCGACCAGCAACAAATGACGCGAAAGCACACAAATTCAACAATGCAGATTATTGAAAGAAAGTGCGAGGCTCAAAAGGGTGCTGGGATAAGGTCTAACCTGAATTTTGATGTGGTTTTGTGGACTGTAGGAGAAAAAAACACTCGATAAACTCATCGATAAACCTGGAAATCTGATACCACTTGATATAGTTGACGTGCCCGATCTTTCGGTGAGTGAAGATAATTCCGATTTGGTGGAAGATGACCCTTGCGATCCGACTACGACGAGCAAGTCAGAGGCGCCAATGCAATCGCTGAACCACCTCCTTGTGGTTAGCAACCTTCCTGATGCGAGATCGGCCTGATCTCAGAATGGTGTCAACAAGCTCCTGTAAAAATTTTAGATTTTTTGAACAACCGAGCGAAAAGTTATGCCCGGTTTAAGGAAGGTATGTATAAAACGACCGAGATGAGACAACCGCTTTGTATCCTTTCTCCTTCGTTTTCTTTTTTGTTTCTGTTTTTTTACGTAACCGAAGGAGAAAAACAAGAAAGCGGCATTGACTCGGTTTGTGGCGTGATCAAACGGAAGATGTCGATCTTTTTTTGTTTCTGTTTTTTTTTACGTAACCGAAGGAGAAAAACAAGGAAGCGGTGTTGACTCGGTTTGTGGCGTGATGAAACGGGAGATGTCGATCTTTTTTTTCGTTTCTGTTTTTTTAACGTAACCGAAGGAGAAAAAACAGGGAAGCGACGTTGACTCGGTTTGTGGCGTGATCAAACGGGAGATGGTGGCGGCGCGCTAGGGTTTGAATGGTGGAAGAAAGAAGGATGGTGAAAAAACACAATGCGACCAGCAACAAATGACGCGAAAGCACACAAATTCAACAATGCAGATTATTGAAAGAAAGTGCGAGGCTCAAAAGGGTGCTGGGATAAAGTCTAACCTGAATTTTGATGTGTTTTGTGGACTATAGGAGAAAAAAACACTCGATAAACTCATCGATCAACCTGGAAATCTCATACCACTTGATATAGTTGAGGTGCCCGATCTTTCGGTGAGTGGAGATAATTCCGATTTGGCGGAAGATGACCCTTGCGATCCGACTACGACGAGCAAGGCCGAGGCACCAATGCAATCGCAGAACCAACTCCCTGTGGTTAGGAACCTTGCTGATGCGAGATCGGCCTGATCTCAAAATGGTTTCAACAAGCTCCTGTAAAAATTTCAGATTTTTTGAACAACCGAGCAAAAAGTTATGGCCAGTTTAAGGAAGGTATGTTTAAAACGACCGAGATGAGACAAACGCTTTGTATCCTTTCTCCTTCGTTTTCTTTTTTTTGTTTCTGTTTTTTTTTGACGTAACCGAAGGAGAAAAACAAGGAAGCGGCGTTGACTCGATTTGTGGCGTGATCAATCGGAAGATGTCAATCTTTTTTTGTTTCTGTTTTTTTGACGTAACCAAAGGAGAAAAACAAGGAAGCGGCGTTGACTCGGTTTGTGGCGTGATGAAACGGGAGATGTCGATCTTTTTTTTTCGTTTCTGTTTTTTTTAACGTAACCGAAGGAGAAAAAAACAGGAAAGCGACGTTGACTCGGTTTGTGGCATGATCAAACGGGAGATGGTGGCGGCGCGCTAGGGTTTGAATGGTGGAAGAAAGAAGGATGGTGAAAAAAACACAATGCGACCAGCAACAAATGACGCGAAAGCACATAAATTCAACAATGCAGATTGTTGAAAGAAAGTGTGAGGCTCAAAAGGGTGCTGGGATAAGGTCTAACCTGAATTTTGATGTGGTTTTGTGGACTGTAGGAGAAAAAAAACACTCGATAAACTCATCGATCAACCTAGAAATATGATACCACTTGATATAGTTGAGGTGCCCGATCTTTCGGTGAGTGGAGATAATTCTGATTTGGCGGAAGATGACCCTTGCGATCCGACTACGACGAGCAAGCCCGAGGTGCCAATTCAATCGCTGAACCAACTCCCTGTGGTTAGCAACCTTGCTGATGCGAGAATCGCTGAACCAACTCCCTGTGGTTAGCAACCTTGCTGATGCGAGATCGGCCTGATCTCAGAATGGTGTCAACAAGCTCCTGTAAAAATTTCAGATTTTTTGAACAACCGAGAGAAAAGTTATGCCCGGTTTAAGGAAGGTATGTTTAAAACGACCGAGATGAGACAACCACTTTGTATCCTTTCTCCTTCGTTTTCTTTTTTTTGTTTCTGTTTTTTTTACGTAACCGAAGGAGAAAAACAAGGAAGCGGCGTTGACTCGGTTTGTGGCGTGATCAAACGGAAGATGTCGATCTTTTTTTGTTTCTGTTTTTTTACGTAACCGAACGAGAAAAACAAGGAAGCGTCGTTGACTAGGTTTGTGGCGTGATGAAACGGGAGATGTCGATCTTTTTTTTCGTTTCTGTTTTTAACATAACCGAAGGAGAAAAAAACAGGGAAGCGACGTTGACTCGGTTTGTGGCATGATCAAACGGGAGATGATGGTGGCGCGCTAGGGTTTGAATGGTGGAAGAAAGAAGGATGGTGAAAAAACACAATGCGACCAGCAACAAATTACGCGAAAGCACACAAATTCAACAATGCAGATTATTGAAAGAAAGTGCAAGGCTCAAAAGGGTGTTGGGATAAGGTCTAACATGAATTTTGATGTGGTTTTGTGGACTGTAGGAGAAAAAAACACTCGATAAACTCAACGATCAAACTAGAAATCTGATACCACTTGATATAGTTGAGGTGCCCGATCTTTCGGTGAGTGGAGATAATTATGATTTGGCAGAAGATGACCCTTGCGATCCGACTACGACGAGCAAGCCCGAGGCTCCAATGCAATAGCTGAACCAACTCCCTGTGGTTAGCAACCTTGCTGATGCGAGATCGACCTGATCTCAGAATGGTGTCAACAAGCTCCTGTAAAAATTTCAGATTTTTTGAACAATCAAGCGAAAGGTTATGTCCGGTTTAAGGAAGGTATGTTTAAAACGACCGAGATGAGACAACCGCTTTGTATCCTTTCTACTTCGTTTTTTTTGTTTCTGTTTTTTTTACGTAATCGAATGAGAAAAACTAGGAAGTGGTGTTGACTCGATTTGTGGCGTGATCAAACGGAAGATGTCGATCTTTTTTTGTTTCTGTTTTTTTTACGTAACCGAAGGAGAAAAACAAGGAAGCGGCGTTGACTCGGTTTCTGGCGTGATGAAACGGGAGATGTCGATCTTTTTTTCGTTTCTGTTTTTTTAACGTAACCGAAGGAGAAAAAAAAGGGAAGCGACGTTGACTCGGTTTGTGGCGTGATCAAACGGGAGATGGTGGCGGCACGCTAGGGTTTGAATGGTGGGAGAAAGAAGGATGGTGAAAAAACACAATGCGACCAGCAACAAATGACGCGAAAGCACACAAATTCAACATTGCAGATTATTGAAAGAAAGTGCGAGGCTCAAAAGGGTGCTGGGATAAAGTCTAACCTGAATTTTGATGTGGTTTTGTGGACTGTAGGAGAAAAAAACACTCGATAAACTCATCGATCAACCTGGTAATCTGATACCACTTGATATAGTTGAGGTGCCCGATCTTTTGATGAGTGGAGATAATTTCGATTTGGCGAAAGATGACCCTTACGATCCGACTACGACGAGCAAGCCCGAGGCGCCAATGCAATTGCTGAACCAACTACCTGTGGTTAGCAACCTTACTGATGCGAGATCGGCCTGATCTCAGAATGGTCAACAAGCTCCTATAAAACTTTCAGATTTTTTGAACAATCGAGCGAAAAGTTATGCCCGGTTTAAGGAAGGTATGTTTAAAAGGACCGAGATGAGACAACCGCTTTGTATCCTTTCTCCTTCGTTTTTTTTCTGTTTTTTTGACGTAACCGAAGGAGAAAAACAAGGAAGCGACGTTGACTCGGTTTGTGGCGTGATCAAACGGAAGATGTCGATCTTTTTTGTTTCTGTTTTTTTGACGTAACCGAAGGAGAAAAACAAGGAAGCGGCGTTGACTCGGTTTGTGGCGTGATCAAACGGGAGATGGTGCTGGCGCGCTAGGGTTTGAATGGTGGAAGAAAGAAGGATGGTGAAAAAAAACACAATGCAACCAGCAACAAATGACGCGCAAGCACACAAATTCAACAATGCAGATTATTGAAAGAAAGTGCGAGGCTCAAAAGGGTGCTGTGATAAGGTCTAACCTGAATTTTGATGTGGTTTTGTGGACTGTAGGAGAAAAAACACTCGATAAACTCATCGATCAACCTAGAAATCTCATACCACTTGATATAGTTGAGGTGCTCGATCTTTCGGTGAGTGGAGATAATTCCGATTTGGCGGAAGATGACCCTTGCGATCCGACTACGACGAGCGCTAATGCAATCGCTGAACCAACTCCATGTGGTTAGCAACCTTGCTGATGCGAGATCGGCCTGATCTCAGAATGGTGTCAACAAGCTCCTGTAAAAATTTTAGATTTTTTGAACAACCGAGCGAAAAGTTTTGCCCGGTTTAAGGAAGGTATGTTTAAAACGACCGAGATGAGATAACCGCTTTGTATCCTTTCTCCTTCGTTTTCTTTTTTTGTTTCTGTTTTTTTACGTAACTGAAGGAGAAAAACAAGGAAGCGGCGTTGACTCGGTTTGTGGCGTGATCAAACGGAAGATGTCGATCTTTTTTTGTTTATGTTTTTTTTTGACGTAACCGAAAGAGAAAAACAAGGAAGCGGCGTTGACTCGGTTTGTGGCGTGATGAAACAGGAGATGTCGATCTTTTTTTCGTTTCTGTTTTTTTTAACGTAACCGAATGAGAGAAAAACAGGGAAGCGACGTTGACTCGGTTTGTGGCGTGATCAAACGGGAGATGGTAGCGGCGCGCTAGGGATTGAATGGTGGAAGAAAAAAGGATGGTGAAAAAAACACAATGCGACCAGCAACAAATGACGCGAAAGCACACAAATTCAACAATGCAGATTATTGAAAGAAAGTGCGAGGCTCAAAAGGGTGCTGGGATAAGGTCTAACCTGAATTTTGATGTGGTTTTGTGGACTGTAGGAGAAAAAAACACTCGATAAACTCATCAATCAACCTGGAAATCTGATACCACTTGATATAGTTGAGGTGCCCGATCTTTCGGTGAGTGGAGATAATTCCGATTTGGCGGAAGATGACCCTTGCGATCCGACTACGACGAGCAAGCCCGAGGCGCCAATGCAATCGCTGAACCAACTCCCTGTGGTTAGCAACCTTGCTGATGCGAGCTCGGCTTGATCTCAGAATGGTGTCAACAAGCTCCTGTAAAAAATTCAGATTTTTTGAACAACCGAGCGAAAAGTTATACTCGGTTTAAGGAAGGTATGTTTAAAATGACCGAGATGAGACAACCGCTTTGTATCGTTTCTCCTTCATTTTTTTTTGTTTCTGTTTTTTTTACGTAACCGAAGCAGAAAAACAAGGAAGCGGCGTTGACTCGGTTTGTGGCGTGATCAAACGGAAGATGTCGATCTTTTTTGTTTCAGTTTTTTTTACGTAACCGAAGGAGAAAAACAAGGAAGCGGCTGTCACACCCGGTTTTAGAAGGCAAACCGAATGCGAACCATGTACGTGCCAGGATCAGTTATTCACGTACACAGCAGTTACATAACATGGACATCATCACACAGTGCTCAAAATAGTATTAAAAAGGGAAATAGTCGATTATATCATACGTCTGAGACGTCCATATAGTCCTTACAATAAATCAAAGTGCGGAAAAGAAATGTAGATAACCGCGGCCTTCACAGGCAGCCGACTGGGGGTTGCCGCTAACCCACACCTAGAACTCGTCGAAGTCTTGGAACTCCTGGAAGTCTCCTTCCATAGCTTCATCTTCGCCTGAGCAGTGGTTGCAATGCTGACAACCTGGGGATGGGGGGGGGGGGGGTTTGGTGTGTAGAGCAAGGGTGAGTACACATCAACATACTCAGCAAGTATCCTGTTTGGCTGTAGTGGACTAGCTGTATGTGGGGATAAGTCAATCAGTTGCTTTTAGTTGGTCAGATTATTACTTACTAGTAGAAAGCCAAGTTTTAGCATTAACCCAAGTTATTAACCCGATGTACCCTTTCCAAACGGAAAGAATACCACTTACCAGCACCATAGTCATAACCAAAAGCCGTACCAAAGTATCTCTGATCAAGTACCACTAATCACTGGAGCTCCCTTGGCCGCTCATAACCGCGAGCACGGCTGATATATCAGTTTTCAAACACTCTGCAGAGGTTGTGCACTTTACCCACAAGCCGTGATTCCCATTCTGCCCGGAGATCATGACTCTCCATTGATCACTACCAAGGTGACCCAGCAGGGCATCACTACGTAGCCTTTACAAAGATTCCCCGGGGCTGTAGCCACCCGTTAGGTTTCCTAAATGCACCGCACTCCTCCCCAAGGGGCGAACCCAAACTTGGCAGAGCGAGCCGCATACACCGAGCCCCATTGACGGCACGACGCTAAGTGAACTACACCCCGGATCCTCTAATTATTCAGCTAAGGGCATCCCATTCCACCCTCATGGTTGCACCGTTTTCCCGGGCGGTCATCCATAGAACAGGTCCTTACGGAGAGGCACTCGAGAAACCGCTCGAGCCCCCTTGAAGACCACAAGTATAACATCATAATAAGAGAAGGGAAAACAGCGTATCATAGATAATCTCATCATGTTCATTGATTAGAGTTTGAGCAATAGCATAAAGCTAAACAATAATAATCCAACCCAAATAGGTAAAGAAGGACATGGATAACAAAAGCTAGTCAATCCTTAGGCATAAATGTGTAAAGCGGGAGGTGAATTAAATAATGAATAGGACAGAGATAGGTCAAGGGACACTTGCCTCCACCAACCGACTGCTGCTCAGGGGCTTCTCCTGCGAGTCCCTCGGGCTCTTCAACCGGATCGTTCTCTATGCGAGCGCAAACATACATACATCCACATATTTAATACCAAAGAACAGTACACCATACAATAGAATGCAATAAGTAAACAGACGTTCCACGCGGGCTCGCGAGTACGGTTAAGAGAGAAAGAGGAAAAGACAGTCGAGAAACGATCACGTTACATGATTATAAATTAACCACTCGCTTAATGGAAGGAAATTTAATGTAGACACTATGTTTAGCGTAAAGTAAAGTCATGTTTCATGTCTTATTATTATAAGCAGGTGGAGATAAATAAAAGGATGGTCGCGCGGCGAGACGCGCGACAAAGCTCTCTAAAACAAATTAAGAAGTTAACGACTCGTCGCGCGACCGAGCACGCAACGAGACACTTCGCCTTAGTTATGAGGAGACGTTAAGCGTCGCGCGACGAAGCGCACGACGGCATACGTCGACTAAACTGAGTCCAAAGTGGAACGTCGTGTGAATACACACGCGGCGTTACACCTTAAACAACCTGAAACAAAAAAATGGATCGTCGCGCGATGAAGCGCACGACGCAACACCAGATAGAATCTGAAATTAGACAAATCCGTCGCGCGGCGAAGCGCGCGACGCAACACGCTAATTAACAAATAATCACCGCGAGCGCGGGCGAGCGGGGACACGGTCGGGCGAGGCCGGGACGGGGGCAGGGCGACCGGGCCGGGGCCGGGGCGGTTGAACCGGCCAGGGGCGGCCGAGCCGGGGGCGGGCGCGCGCGGGCGAGCGGGGCTCGCCGCGCTGCGGGTGGGGCGGGGGGGCGGGGCCGAGCGCCGCCGGGGAGGGAGGCCGGGCGGGGGGGGGCGCACCGCCGCGCCGAGGGGGCCGAGCGGGGGCCGCGCCGCCGCGCCGAGGAGGCCGGCAGGGGCCGCGCGCGGGCAGGGGGAGAGGGAGGGCGCGCGCGGGGGGAAGAAGAGGAGGGAGAGAGAGAGAGGGAGAAGGGAAGGGGAGGGGAGCTCACCTCGGGGTCCAAAATCCGGTGATCGCCGTCTCCAAATCCTAGGGCACCACGGGGAGAGAGAGGTGGAAGAGGGAGAGGAGAGGTTGTTGCGCGGGAGATCCAAATGAGAGAGAGAGGGGAGGGGGGGCGCATGGGGGGTTTGGGTGCCAGGGGCGCGCAGGCCGGGGCGGGCCGGGCCGGCTGGGCTGGGCTGGACTAGGTTGGGCCGGGCCACTTCGCGGATCGAAAACCCACGACGTGCACGACCACTAAACGGAATTAAATCGCGAACCGAAATCCGGAACGGAACGAGACGAACACTCAACATCAGACAAAGAAATGTGCTTCGGCATGATGCAACACCCATGACACTTAGGTTTTGGTTTATACATGACACGGACACCTGCCGCTATACTGGTTTGAAATTGGGAAGAAGGAGCAAACGGGGAAAGAGAAAAGAGAGTAACGCCCGAATTTGGTGAGAGAAAAGAAGAAAAAATTCTACCCCCAAATTCAGGGCGTTACAAACCTATCCCCCTTAAAAGAATCTCGCCCTCGAGATTCAGGGTTGGCTAGCAAAGAGCTCAGGGTATTTAGCCATCAGATCATCTTCACGCTCCCAGGTTGCTTCTTCCTCTGAGTGATGATTCCATCTGACTTTGCACATTCTGATGGTCTTCCTTAGGGTGACTCTGTCTGCAACCTCAAGGATTAGCACTGGTTTCTCAACGTAGGTCAAGTCCTCCTGGACTTCAAGACCTTCCACTGGCAACTGCTCTTCTGGCACACGCAAGCACTTCTTCAACTGAGACACATGAAAGACATCATGCACAGCAGACAAATTCTCGGGCAAACTGAGCTGATAGGCCACTTCTCCACGTCTTGCAAGAATCTGATACGGACCAATGTAGCGGGGTGCTAGCTTGCCTTTCACTCCGAATCTTCTGACTCCTCTTATCGGTGACACTTTCAGATAGACAAAGTCTCCGACTTCGAAACTCAGCTCTCTTCTTCTTGTGTCTGCATAGCTTCGCTGCCTCGATTGCGCTATCTTCAGATTCTCTCGGACCATCTTGATGTTCTCTTCAGCTTCAAGCAAAATGTCTGGCCCAAACACTTGCTTTTCTCCAGGCTGATCCCATTGCAACGGAGTTCTACAACTCCTTCCATAAAGCGCCTGAAATGGTGACATCTTCAAACTGGCCTGGTAACTGTTGTTATAGGACAACTCCGCATAAGGCAATCTCTTATCCCATCCGGACTGATCTTGCAACGCACAGGCTCTCAACATATCTTCAAGAATTTGATTGGTCCTTTCGGTCTGGCCATCTGTCTGCGGATGATAAGCTGAACTGAAATTCAGATGCGTGCCCAAAGCTTCATGCAACTGCTGCCAAAAATGAGAGGTGAACTGCGTTCCTCTGTCTGACACTATCTTCTTTGGCACACCATGAAGACAGACGATCCGAGACATATACAATTCTGCCAATACTGCACTGCTGTAGTTGGTCTTGACAGGTATGAAGTGGGCTGACTTGGTCAAGCGGTCCACCACTACCCAAATGGAATCGTAGCCGGCTCGAGTGTGAGGCAATCCGACTATGAAATCCATACCAATTTCATCCCATTTCCACTGAGGGATCTGCAACGGTTGCAACAATCCGGCCGGTCTCTGGTGCTCTGCCTTAATTCTTCGGCAACTATCGCACATAGCCACATGCTCTGCGATTTCCCTCTTCATTCCGTACCACCAGAATTTCTTCTTCAGATCCTGATACATCTTCTCACTGCCAGGGTGAATCGAATAGGCTGTCTCATGAGCTTCCTTGAGAATCAACTCCCGAATGGACTGGACATTGGGAACACACAAGCGGTCTTTGAACCATATCACGCCTTCTGCATCTTCTCGAAAATCTTTGCCTCTGCCATCTAGAATCAGTCGCCGGATCTCACTGATTTTCTCATCATTCTTCTGCGCTTCTTTGATTTCACGCTCCAAGGTAGGTTCCAACTCGACTGTGACTCCTCGCGAATTATTCAGAAATCCGAGACTCAACCTGTCAAACTCTTTGGCCAACTCATAAGGCATCGGACGTGTGACCATCAGATTGACTTGACTCTTTCTGCTCAAAGCATCTGCCACTACGTTTGCTTTGCCTGGATGGTAATGAATCTCCAACTCATAATCTTTGATCAACTCTAACCATCTTCGTTGCCTCATGTTCAACTCTGACTGAGTGAATATGTACTTCAGACTCTTGTGGTCTGTGTAAACATCGCATTTCTGTCCATACAGGTAGTGCCTCCATGTCTTAAGTGCGTGAACCACTGCTGCCAACTCTAGATCATGGATTGGGTAATTCTTCTCATGAACCTTCAGCTGTCGGGACGAGTAAGCCACAACTCTTCCCTCTTGCATCAACACGCATCCCAAACCTGTGTAACAAGCATCACAATACACCGAGAAGGGCTTGTGCACATCAGGCAAGACTAGGACAGGCGCTGTAGTCAACTTCTCTTTCAGCGCTTCAAAGGCCTCTTGACATTTCTGGGTCTACTTGAACTCAACTTTGTTGCCTAGCAACGCTGTCATTGGTTTCGCAATCCTCGAAAACCCTTCAATGAATCGCCGATAGTATCCGGCCATTCCAATGAAGCTCTTGATTCCTCGGGCATCTGTTGGCGCTTTCCAGTTCAAAATGTCTGCCACTTTCTTCGGATCCACAGCCAATCCTTCTTTGTTGATTATGTGACCCAAGAACAGGACTTCACTGATCCAGAACTCACACTTGCTCAACTTTGCATACAACTGGTGCTCTCGCAATCTCTGCAATACCACCCTCAAATGATCTGCGTGCTCTTCTTCGCTTTGAGAATAAACCAGAATATCATTAATGAATACCACCACAAACTTATCAAGGTAATCCATGAATACACTGTTCATCAAGTTCATGAAGAACGCTGGCGCATTGGTCAAACCAAAAGACATCACAGTGAACTCATACAAACCATACTTGGAAATGAATGCCGTCTTCGGAATGTCCGAAGTTCGGATCCTGAGCTGATGATAACATGACCTCAGATCAATCTTGGAGAACACACTGGCTCCTCTCAACTGGTCGAACAGATCTTCTATTCTGGGCAAAGGATACTTGTTCTTGATCGTGACCTCATTCAAAGCTCGGTAATCGATACACATCCTCTTGGTGCCATCTTTCTTTTCCACGAACAAGACAGGGGCGGCCCAAGGCGAGGTGCTTGGCCGAATGTAACCTTTCTCTGACAGCTCATCAATTTGCTTCTTAAGCTCAACCAACTCTGGTCCGGATATTCTGTAAGCTCTCTTAAAGATAGGGGCGGTTCCGGGAAGAAGCTCTATAGCAAACTCAACTTTCCGCTCTGGTGGCATACCCGGTAAGTCCTTTGGAAACACATCTGGGAACTCGGACACAACCTTGATCCTCTCAATTGGGTCTGCTTCACTACTATCAACAGCTATCTGATAACAACTTCCTTTCTTTGGCTCAGGCGGGACTAACTCGGTCACCACTTCCTCTCCTAGTGGGGACACCAACTTGATGGTCCTTTTATCACAACTGATAACTGCCTGATACTTATCTAGCCAATTCATCCCTAGGATGACATCTATTCCCTGAGTACCCATTACTATAAGGTTGGCGGGAAACGCTATCCCCCTTATTTCCACACTTATATTCAAACAAATGCTATCGGCTCGAATTCTACCACCAGCTGAGTCAATTTGAATGGGGGTTGACATGGTAGTAATTGGAAGATTATGTGCTTCTACCCATGATGCAGTAATGAAAGAATGTGTTGCTCCAGTATCAAATAACACTTCTGCAATATGGGAGTCGACTGGGAACATACCTACTATCATGCCGGGGGTCTCCTGCACTGCTTCAGCCTCCAAGTGGTTCAGTCTTCCATGATTATAGCGCGGCTGAGAGCGATTGCCTGCTCCAGGCTGAGGCACATTCTGCTTTGCGGGGGCATTGGGGCCTGACTGCTGCTGGGCTGCCTTCTTCGGACATTGCATCACCCAGTGGCCTTGCTCTCCACAGTGGAAACATGCTCTGTTTCCAACTTGAGCTGGTGCTGCCTGACTGTTCTGCTGGTTTGCTGGGGCAGGAAGACGAGGTGCCTGCTGATTCTGCCTCTGAAACTGACCTCCTGACTGATTGCACTGACGGTTCTGGTACTGGTGCTGAGGATACTTCCTTTGGAACTGCTGATGCTGCTGAGGTGGACGCTGGTTCTGCCTGAACTGCTGAGGTTGATTGCCTGAGAAACGAGGACGATTGCTGCTTCCAGGCTGGGGTCCACTGATCTTGCGTTTACGATCCTCCATCTCCTTACGCTTCCTCTCTGTCATGATTGCTCTATAAATCAGGTGCTGGAATGTCGGGAAGGTGTGATTCATCAGTTGGTACTGCAGAGGGTCAACCAAGCCTCTCAGAAAACGGTACTGCCGCTTGGCGTCGGTGTTGACATCTTCAAGAGCATAGCGAGACAACTGCAGAAACCTGTCCCGGTACTCACTGACACACAATGGCCCTTGCTTGAGGGCCAGGAACTCCTCCTTCTTCACAGTCATCAGACCTGCGGGAACATGGTACTGACGAAAGCTACCTCTGAACTCTTTCCAGGTGATGGCGTCAGGGTGGGCATGGGTGGCGAGGTAAGACTCCCACCATGATTGGGCTGCTCCTCTCAACAGACGGGGACCATACAGAACCTTCTCCCTGTCATCGCACTGAGCGGTATGCAACTCCCGCTCCACAGTGCGCAGCCAGTCTTCAGCATCCATGGGGTCAGAAGAGTGAGCGAACGTTGGTGGATGACCTCTCATGAATTCAGCACGCTTGTCTCTGGGCATCTGAGGCATCTGAGGCTGAGGTGGGGCCTGCTGCTGCTGTTGCTAAATGGCGGCCAAAGTCTGACCGATGGCTTGAACTGCCTGAGTCTGCATCAGAAACATCTGCTCGATGGACATCGGGGGCGGGGGCGGCAGATGCTGCTGCTGGGGCACCTCCTCCTGTTGAGCGGCTCGCTCCTGCTGAGCACGCCTTCCTCCTCTGCGCCTGTTCTCTGACATCTGCAGAATGCAACCACACATCAGAACTGATCTGGCAAATCTTGCAGCATAAGAAAAGAGAATAGAATTCTTCAACAGCACTGAACAGATGAGCATCTTCACTGATCTCCAACACAGACCACACAACTTCTCAGATAAAGAGGAAAGTGGAATAAAAGGTTTCCCAACTATATAGCTAACTCCATTAACATAATAGGTAAACCAAAATGCAGGGGATACCCACACTCTGGTGACAGTCATTACAAAGATCCAAACCAAACATAGTTCATCATGACAAACATAGATGCACAGGATATAGCAAACTACCCTGTCTAACTAAGACTAACTAAGACCGAGACTAACGCTAAGACTGTAGCTTCTATGTATATATTTCGTATTAATTACAAGATCCAACTCTAATGATCTATGGTTCTAGAGTTATCTTGGTCTTGCAGTCGGGATTGCCATAAGACTGGTGTCCACGCTTAGGTGAGCGGTACGGGTGCTGAGTCCCAACGGGAGCGGGGGAACCACCATCCAGGTGACGACGTTCCGCGCGCTCAGCCCGCAGCAGGGCGATCTCAGCACGAGCCCTACTCAGCTCATCTAATGCATGGTCCAGCTCCGTGTTTAGCACGGCGGCTAGGTTGACTGTGCTGCTCAACCTAGGATTGCCCTCACCAACAGGTGAGACAATCACGCCTCCTGTGCTGCCAGATGGACGGCGGGGGTAATACTTCAGGTCAAGACCGTCAGCTGCCCCACCGAAAACCGAGCAGTAGTGCGAAAGCGCACGCCGTGCAGCATCTTGCATGGCTGCCTCAGCTGAGTCCCGCTCAGAGATAGAATAGTGCTCAGAGCAGGCCTCTGCACCCTGGAGACTGTTCTCCGGACAGCGCACCAAACAGGTTGCCTCCCAGCGGTCCGGGTAGACCCCGCGACTATGCTGGTAGACCACACAGCGATACTCGATGGACCAAGTATGCTGGTTAAATGCCCGACGTAGCAGGGTGTCGAGCGCATCATGGAAGTGACACCCACGAGCAGCGTCGCGAGTGATGGGTCGAGCAACCCATCCTTCCGGCTCATGGTTAGCAGAGAAGTCGGTGTCGTGGCTCGAGCTGTCGTCGCCACCTCCGTCGTCTGGGTCTCCTCCAGCAGCTACTCCAGAAGCTGGGGCGCCCAGTGGTGGTGCAGGGGGCGCCTCCAGAGGAAGCACAGGGGAGCAGCTCCTCACGAACTCTATCTCCTGGTGGAGCGAGAAAGAAGAGCCCTGCTGCTCCTGTCGTCGACGTTCCTGCTCCTCATGCAAGCGGTGGTGCAGTCTCTCCAAGTGGCTGGACTGTCCGGCCACGGGACGGCGAAGCGGACGCTCAGCAAGGCGGGAGGGTAAGAAGGGGATGACTGACTTTCGTGCAGTGTGTCTAAGTCGAGCCATCTACAAAAGACATCACAAGCAAAAGGGTGAGAACAGAATTAATATGACCAGCAAATAATGAATCATAAGTAAATGAAGGATTAGAATAAAACATAATTTTCAGCAAGGTATATTATATAGTAGAACATAGGTTTGGTTGGTATGACCAACTTTTGAAGGGATATCAAAGTCAAGGCAGGGACAGAGGTCTATAGTCCTTAGAACGACCATTCTACTTTAGGTTAGCGGTCCTACAGTCAGCACGGCTTTGATACCACTTATGTCACACCCGGTTTTAGAAGGCAAACCGAATGCGAACCATGTACGTGCCAGGATCAGTTATTCACGTACACAGCAGTTACATAACATGGACATCATCACACAGTGCTCAAAATAGTATTAAAAAGGGAAATAGTCGATTACATCATACGTCTGAGACGTCCATATAGTCCTTACAATAAATCAAAGTGCGGAAAAGAAACGTAGATAACCGCGGCCTTCACAGGCAGCCGACTGGGGGTTGCCGCTAACCCACACCTAGAACTCGTCGAAGTCTTGGAACTCCTGGAAGTCTCCTTCCACAGCTTCATCTTCGCCTGAGCAGTGGTTGCAATGCTGACAACCTGGGGATGGGGGGGGTTTGGTGTGTAGAGCAAGGGTGAGTACACATCAACATACTCAGCAAGTATCCTGTTTGGCTGTAGTGGACTAGCTGTATGTGGGGATAAGTCAAGCAGTTGCTTTTAGTTGGTCAGATTATTACTTACTAGTAGAAAGCCAAGTTTTAGCATTAACCCAAGTTATTAACCCGATGTACCCTTTCCAAACGGAAAGAATACCACTTACCAGCACCATAGTCATAACCAAAACCATCAATCTCATAACCACCTGTACCAAAGTATCTCTGATCAAGTACCACTAATCACTGGAGCTCCCTTGGCCGCTCATAACCGCGAGCACGGCTGATATATCAGTTTTCAAACACTCTGCAGAGGTTGTGCACTTTACCCACAAGCCGTGATTCCCATTCTGCCCGGAGATCATGACTCTCCATTGATCACTACCAAGGTGACCCAGCAGGGCATCACTACGTAGCCTTTACAAAGATTCCCCGGGGCTGTAGCCACCCGTCAGGTTTCCTAAATGCACCGCACTCCTCCCCAAGGGGCGAACCCAAACTTGGCAGAGCGAGCCGCATACACCGAGCCCCATTGACGGCACGACGGCTAAGTGAACTACACCCCGGATCCTCTAATTATTCAGCTAAGGGCATCCCATTCCACCCTCATGGTTGCACTGTTTTCCTGGGCGGTCATCCATAGAACAGGTCCTTACGGAGAGGCACTCGAGAAACCGCTCGAGCCCCCTTGAAGACCACAAGTATAACATCATAATAAGAGAAGGGAAAACAGCGTATCATAGATAATCTCATCATGTTCATTGATTAGAGTTTGAGCAATAGCATAAAGCTAAACAATAATAATCCAACCCAAATAGGTAAACAAGGACATGGATAACAAAAGCTAGTCAATCCTTAGGCATAAATGTGTAAAGCGGGAGGTGAATTAAATAATGAATAGGACAGAGATAGGTCAAGGGACACTTGCCTCCACCAACCGACTGCTGCTCAGGGGCTTCTCCTGCGAGTCCCTCAGGCTCTTCAACCGGATCGTTCTCTATGCGAGCGCAAACATACATACATCCACATATTTAATACCAAAGAACAGTACACCATACAATAGAATGCAATAAGTAAACAGACGTTCCACGCGGGCTCGCGAGTACGGTTAAGAGAGAAAGAGGAAAAGACAGTCGAGAAACGATCACGTTACATGATTATAAATTAACCACTCGCTTAATGGAAGGAAATTTAATGTAGACACTATGTTTAGCGTAAAGTAAAGTCATGTTTCATGTCTAATTATTATAAGCAGGTGGAGATAAATAAAAGTATGGTCGCGCGGCGAGACGCGCGACAAAGCTCTCTAAAACAAATTAAGAAGTTAATGACTCGTCGCGCGACCGAGCACGCAACGAGACACTTCGCCTTAGTTATGAGGAGACGTTAAGCGTCGCGCGACGAAGCGCACGACGGCATACGTTGACTAAACTGAGTCCAAAGTGGAACGTCGCGTGAATACACACGCGGCGTTACACCTTAAACAACCTGAAACAAAAAAATGGATCGTCGCGCGACGAAGCGCACGACGCAACACCAGATAGAATCTGAAATTAGACAAATCCGTCGCGCGGCGAAGCGCGCGACGCAACACGCTAATTAACAAATAATCACCGCGAGCGGGGGCGAGCGGGGACACGGTCGGGCGAGGCCGGGACGGGGGCAGGGCGACCGGGCCGGGGCCGGGGCGGTTGAACCGGCCAGGGGGGGCGGTTGAACCGGCCAGGGGCGGCCGAGCCGGGGGCGGGCGCGGGCGGGCGAGCGGGGCTCGCCGCGCCGCGGGTGGGGCAGGGGGCGGGGCCGAGCGCCGCCGGGGGCCGGGGCGGGGCAGGGGGCGGGGCCGAGCGCCGCCGGGGAGGGAGGCCGGGCGGGGGGGGCCGCGCCGCCGCGCCGAGGGGCCGAGCGGGGGCCGCGCCGAGGAGGCCGGGCGGGGGCCGCGCCGAGGAGGCCGGGTGGGGGCCGCGCGCGGGCAGGGGGAGAGGGAGGGCGCGCGCGGGGGGAAGAAGAGGAGGGAGAGAGAGAGAGAGAGAGAGAGAGAGAGAGAGAGAGAGGGAGAAGGGAAGGGGAGGGGAGCTCACCTCGGGGTCCAAAATCCGGTGATCGCCGTCTCCAAATCCTAGGGCACCACGGGGAGAGAGAGGTGGAAGAGGGAGAGGAGAGGTTGTTGCGCGGGAGATCCAAATGAGAGAGAGAGGGGAGGGGGGCGCATGGGGGGTTTGGGCGCCAGGGGCGCGCAGGCCGGGGCGGGCCGGTCCGGCTGGGCTGGGCTGGACTAGGTTGGGCCGGGCCACTTCGCGGATCGAAAACCCACGACGTGCACGACCACTAAACGGAATTAAATCGCGAACCGAAATCCGGAACGGAACGAGACGAACACTCAACATCAGACAAAGAAATGTGCTTGGGCATGATGCAACACCCATGACACTTAGGTTTTGGTTTATACATGACACGGACACCTGCCGCTATACTGGTTTGAAATTGGGAAGAATGAGCAAACGGGGAACGAGAAAAGAGAGTAACGCCCGAATTTGGTGAGAGAAAAGAAGAAAAAATTCTACCCCCAAATTCAGGGCGTTACAGCGGCGTTGACTTGGTTTGTGGCGTGATGAAACGGGAGATGTCGATCTTTTTTTCGTTTGTGTTTTTTTAACGTAACTGAATGAGAGAAAAACAGGGAAGCGACGTTGACTCGGTTTGTGGCGTCATCAAACGTGAGATGGTAGCGGCGCGCTAGGGTTTGAATGGTGGAAGAAAGAAGGATGGTGAAAAAAACACAATGCGACCAGCAACAAATGACGCGAAAGCACACAAATACAACAATGCAGATTATTGAAAGAAAGTGTGAGGCTCAAAAGGGTGCTGGGATAAGGTCTAACCTGAATTTTGATGTGGTTTTGTGGACTGTAGGAGAAAAAAACACTCGATAAACTCATCGATCAACCTGGAAATCTGATACCACTTGATATAGTTGAGGTGCCCGATCTTTTGGTGAGTGGAGATAATTCCGATTTGGCGGAAGACGACCCTTGCGATCTGACTACGATGAGCAAGCCTGAGGCACCAATGCAATCGCTGAACCAACTCCCCGTGGTTACCAACCTTGCTGATGCGAGATCGGCCTGATCTCAGAATGGTGTCAACAAGCTCCTGTAAAAATTTCAGATTTTTTGAACAACCGAGCGAAAAGTTATGCCCGGTTTAAGGAAGGTATGTTTAAAACGACCGAGATGAGACAACCGCTTTGTATCCTTTCTCCTTCATTTTCTTTTTTTTTGTTTCTGTTTTTTTTACGTAACCGAAGGAGAAAAATAAGGAAGCGGCGTTGACTCGGTTTGTGGCGTGATCAAACGGAAGATGTCAATCTTTTTTTGTTTCTTTTTTTTTACGTAACCGAAGGAGAAAAACAAGGGAGCGGTGTTGACTCGGTTTGTGGCGTGATGAAACGGGAGATGTCGATCTTTTTTTCGTTTCTGTTTTTTTAACGTAACTGAAGGAGAAAAAAACAGGGAAGCGACGTTGACTCGGTTTGTGGCGTGATCAAACGGGAGATGGTGGGGCGTGCTAGGTTTTGAAAGGTAGAAGAAAGAAGGATGGTGAAAAAAACACAATGCGACCAGCAACAAATGACGCGAAAGCGCACAAATTCAACAATGCAGATTATTGAAAGAAAGTGCGAGGCTCAAAAGGGTGTTGGGATAAGGTCTAACCTGAATTTTGATGTGGTTTTGTGGAATGTAGGAGAAAAAAACACTCGATAAAAGCTCATCGATCAACCTAGAAATCTGATACCACTTGATATAGTTGAGGTGCCCGATATTTCGATGAGTGGAGATAATTCCGAATTGGCGGAAGATGACCCTTGCGATCCGACTACGATGAGCAAGCCCGAGGCGCCAATGCAATCGCTGAACCAACTCCCTGTGGTTAACAACCTTGCTGATGCGAGATCGGCCTGATCTCATAATGGTGTCAACAAGCTCCTGTAAAAAATTTCAGATTTTTTGAACAACCGAGCGAAAAGTTATGCCTGGTTTAAGGAAGGTATGTTTAAAACGCACGAGTTGAGACAACCGCTTTGTATCCTTTCTCCTTCGTTTTCTTTTTTTGTTTCTGTTTTTTTGACGTAACCGAAGGAGAAAATCAAGGAAGCGGCGTTGACTCGGTTTGTGGCGTGATCAAACAGAAGATGTCGATCTTTTTTTGTTTCTATTTTTTTTACGTAACCGAAGGAGAAAAACAAGGAAGCGGCGTTGACTCGGTTTGTGGCGTGATGAAACGGGAGATGTTGATCTTTTTTTTCATTTCTGTTTTTTTAAAGTAAATGAAGGAGAAAAAAACAGGGAAGCGACGTTGACTCGGTTTGTGGCATGATCAAACGGGAGATGGTGGCGGCGCGCTAGGGTTTGAATGGTGGCAGAAAGAAGGATGGTGAAAAAAACACAATGCGACCAGCAACAAATGACGCGAAAGCACACAAATTCAACAATGCAGATTATTGAAAGAAAGTGCGAGGCTCAAAAGGGTGCTGGGATAAGGTCTAACCTGAATTATGATGTGGTTTTGTGGACTGTAGGAGAAAAAAACACTCGATAAACTCATCGATCAACTTGGAAATCTGATACCACTTGATATAGTTGAGTTGCCCGATCTTTCGGTGAGTGGAGATAATTCCGATTTGGCGGAAGATGACCCTTTCGATCCGACTACGATGAGCAAGCCCGAGGCGCCAATGCAATCGCTGAACCAACTCCTTGTGGTTAGCAACCTTGCTGATGCTAGATCGGCCTGATCTCATAATGGTGTCAACAAGCTCCTGTAAAAATTTCAGATTTTTTGAACAACCGAGCGAAAAGTTATGCCCGGTTTACGGAAGGTATGTTTAAAACGACCGAGATGAGACAACCGCTTTGTATCCTTTCTCCTTCGTTTTCTTTTTTTTGTTTCTGTTTTTTTTGACGTAACCGAAGGAGAAAAACAAGGAAGCGGTGTTGACTCGGTTTGTGGCGTGATCAAACGGAAGATGTCGATCTTTTTTTGTTTCTGTTTTTTTTACGTAACCGAAGGACGAAAACAAGGAAGCGGCGTTGACTCGGTTTGTGGCGTGATGAAACAGGAGATGTCGATCTTTTTTTTCGTTTCTGTTTTTTTAGCGTAACTGAAGGAGAAAAAACAGGGAAGCGACGTTGACTCGGTTTGTGGCGTGATCAAACGGGAGATGGTGGCGGCACGCTAGGGTTTGAATGGTGGAAGAAAGAAGGATGGTGAAAAAAACACAATGCGACCAGCAACAAATGACGTGAAAGCACACAAATTCAACAATTCAGATTGTTGAAAGAAAGTGCGAGGCTCAAAAGGGTGCTGGGATAAGGTCTAACCTGAATTTTGATGTGGTTTTGTGGACTGTAGGAGAAACAAACACTCGATAAACTCATCGATCAACCAGGAAATCTGATACCCTTGATATAGTTGAGGTGCCCGATCTTTCGGTGAGTGGAGATAATTCCGATTTGGCGGAAGATGACCCTTGCGATCTGACTACGACGAGCAAGCCCGAGGCGCCAATGCAATCGCTGAACCAACTCCCTGTGGTTAGCAACCTTGCTGATGCGAGAGCAGCCTGATCTCAGAATGGTGTCAACAATCTCCTGTAAAAATTTCAGATTTTTTGAACAACCGAGCGAAAAGTTATGCCCAGTTTAAGGAAGGTATGTTTAAAACGACCGAGATGAGACAACCGCTTTGTATCCTTTCTCCTTCGTTTTCTTTTTTTTTGTTTCTGTTTTTTTTACGTAACCGAAGGAGAAAAACAAGGAAGCGGTGTTGACTCGGTTTATGGCGTGATCAAACGGAAGATGTTGATCTTTTTTTCTTTTTTTTTGACGTAACCGAAGGAGAAAAATAAGGAAGCGGCGTTGACTCAGTTTGTGCCGTGATGAAACGGGAGATGTCGATCTTTTTTTCGTTTCTGTTTTTTAACGTAATTGAAGGAGAAAAAAACAGGGAAGCGACGTTGACTCGGTTTGTGGCGTGATCAAACGGTAGATGGTGGCGACGCGCTAGGGTTTGAATGGTGGAAGAAAGAAGGATGGTGAAAAAAAACAATGCGACCAACAACAAATGACGCGAAAGCACACAAATTCAACAATGCAGATTATTGAAAGAAAGTGCGAGGCTCAAAAGGGTGCTGGGATAAGGTCTAACCTGAATTTTGATGTGGTTTTGAGGACTGTAGGAGAAAAAACACTCGATAAACTCATCGATCAACCTTTAAATCTAATACCACTTGATATAGTTGAGGTGCCCGATCTTTCTGTGAGTGGTGATAATTCCGATTTGGCGGAAGATGACCCTTGCGATCCGACTACGACGAGCAAGCCCGAGGCGCCAATGCAATCGCTGAACCAACTCCCTGTGGTTAGCAACCTTGCTGTTGCGAGATTGGCCTGATCTTGGAATGGTGTCAACAAGCTCCTGTAAAAATTTCAGATTTTTTGAACAACCAAGCGAAAAGTTATGCCCGGTTTAAGGAAGGTATATTTAAAACGACCGAGATGAGACAACCGCTTTGTATCCTTTCTCCTTCGTTTTCTTTTTTTTGTTAATGTTTTTTTACGTAACCGAAGGAGAAAAACAAGTAAGCAGCGTTGACTCGGTTTGTGGCGTGATCAAACGGAAGATGTCGATCTTTTTTTTGTTTCTGTTTTTTTTAACGTAACCGAAGGAGAAAAAACAGGGAAGCGACATTGACTCGGTTTGTGGCGTGATCAAACGGGAGATGGTGGCGGCGCGCTAGGGTTTGAATGGTGGAAGAAAGAAGGATGGTGAAAAAAACACAATGCGATCAACAACAAATGACGTGAAAGCACACAAATTCAACAATGCAGATTATTGAAAGAAAGTGCGAGGCTCAAAAGGGTGCTGGGATAAGGTCTAACTTGAGTTTTGATGTGGTTTTGTGGACTGTAGGAGAAAAAAACACTCGATAAACTCATCGATCAACCTGGAAATCTGATACCACTTGATATAGTTGAGGTGCCCGATCTTTCGGTGAGTGGAGATAATTCCGATTTGGCGGAAGATGACCCTTGCGATCCGACTACGACGAGCAAGCCCGAGGCGCCAATACAATCACTGAACCAACTCCCTGTGGTTAGCAACCTTGCTGATGCGAGATCACCCTGATCTCAGAATGGTGTCAACAAGCTCCTGTAAAAATTTCAGATTTTTTGAACAACCGAGCGAAAAGTTATGCCCGGTTTAAGGAAGATATGTTTAAAACGACCGAGATGAGACAACCGTTTTGTATCCTTTCTCCTTCGTTTTCTTTTTTTTTTGTTATGGTTTTTTTTTACGTAACCGAAGGAGAAAAACAAGGAAGCGGCGTTGACTCGGTTTGTAGCGTGATCAAACGAAAGATGTCGATCTTTTTTTTCGTTACTGTTTTTTTTAACGTAACCGAATGAGAAAAAAACAGGGAAGTGACATTGAGTCGGTTTGTGGCGTGATCAAACGGGAGATGGTGGCGGCGCGCTAGGGTTTGAATGGTGGAAGAAAGAAGGATGGTGAAAAAACACAATGCGACCAGCAACAAATGACGCGAAGGCACACAAATTCAACAATGCAGATTATTGAAAGAAAGTGCGAGGCTCAAAAGGGTGCTGGGATAAGGTCTAACCTGAGTTTTGATGTGGTTTTGTGGACTGTAGGAGAAAAAAAAACACTCGATAAACTCATCGATCAACCTGGAAATCTGATACCACTTGATATAGTTGAGGTGCCCGATCTTTCAGTGAGTGGAGATAATTCCGATTTGGCGGAAGATGACCCTTGCGATACGACTACGACGAGCAAGCCCGAGGCGCCAATGCAATCGCTGAACCAACTCCCTGTGGTTAGCAACCTTGCTGATGGGAGATCAGCCTGATCTAAGAATGGTGTCAACAAGCTCCTGTAAAAATTTCAGATTTTTTGAACAACCGAGCGAAAAGTTATGCCCGGTTTAAGGAAGGTATGTTTAAAACGACCGAGATGAGACAACCGCTTTGTATCCTTTCTCCTTCGTTTTCTTTTTTTTTGTTTCTTTTTTTAACGTAACCGAAGGAGAAAATCAAGGAAGCGGCGTTGACTCGGTTTATGGCGTGATCAAACGGAAGATGTTGATCTTTTTTTCTTTTTTTTTGACGTAACCGAAGGAGAAAAATAAGGAAGCGGCGTTGACTCGGTTTGTGCCGTGATGAAACGGGAGATGTCAATCTTTTTTTTCGTTTCTGTTTTTTTAACGTAATTGAAGGAGAAAAAAAACAGGGAAGCGACGTTGACTCGGTTTGTGGCGTGATCAAACGGGAGATGGTGGCGGCGCGCTAGGGTTTGAATGGTGGAAGAAAGAAGGATGGTGAAAAAAACACAATGCGACCAACAACAAATGACGCGAAAGCACACAAATTCAACAATGCAGATTATTGAAAGAAAGTGCGAGGCTCAAAAGGGTGCTGGGATAAGGTCTAACCTGAATTTTGATGTGGTTCTGAGGATTGTAGGAGTAAAAAAACACTCGATAAACTCATCGATCAACTTGGAAATCTGATACCACTTGAAATAGTTGAGGTGCCCGATCTTTCTGTGAGTGGAGATAATTCCGATTTGGCGGAAGATGACCCTTGCGATCCGACTACGACGAGCAAGCCCGAGGCGCCAATGCAATCGCTGAACCAACTCCCTGTGGTTAGCAACCTTGCTGATGCGAGATTGGCCTGATCTTAGAATGGTGTCAACAAGCTCTTGTAAAAATTTCAGATTTTTTGAACAACCGAGCGAAAAGTTATGCCTGGTTTAAGGAAGGTATGTTTAAAACGACCGAGATGAGACAACCGCTTTGTATCCTTTCTCCTTCGTTTTCTTTTTTTTGTTTCTGTTTTTTTTACGTAACCGAAGGAGAAAAACAAGGAAGCGGCGTTGACTCGGTTTGTGGCGTGATCAAACGGAAGATGTCGATCTTTTTTTCGTTTCTGTTTTTTTAACATAACCGAAGGAGAAAAAAACAGGGAAGCGACATTGACTCGGTTTGTGGCGTGATCAAACGGGAGATGGTGGCGGCGCGCTAGGGTTTGAATGGTGGAAGAAAGAAGGATGGTGAAAAAAACACAATGCGACCAGCAACAAATGACGCGAAAGCACACAAATTCAACAATGCAGATTATTGAAAGAAAGTGCGCGGCTCAAAAGGGTGCTGGGATAAGGTCTAACCTGAGTTTTGATGTGGTTTTGTGGACTGTAGGAGAAAAAAACACTCGATAAACTCACCGATCAACCTGGAAATCTGATACCACTTGATATAGTTGAGGTGCCCGATCTTTCGGTGAGTGGAGATAATTCCGATTTGGCGGAAGATGACCCTTGCGATCCGACTACGATGAGCAAGCCCGAAGCGCCAATGCAATCGCTGAACCAACTCCCTGTGGCTAGCAACCTTGCTGATGCGAGATCAGCCTGATCTCAGAAAGGTGTCAACAAGCTCCTGTAAAAATTTTAGATTTTTTGAACAACCGAGCGAAAAGTTATGCCCGGTTTAAGGAAGGTATGTTTAAAACGACCGAGATGAGACAACCGCTTTGTATCCTTTCTCCTTCGTTTTCTTTTTTTGTTTCTGTTTTTTTTACGTAACCGAAGGAGAAAAACAAGGAAGAGGCGTTGACTCGGTTTGTGGCGTGATCAAACGGAAGATGTCAATCTTTTTTTGTTTTTTTACGTAACCGAAGGAGAAAAACAAGGAAGCGGCGTTGACTCGGTTTGTGGCGTGATGAAAAGGGAGATGTCGATCTTTTTTTTCGTTTGTGTTTTTTTAACGTAACCGAAGGAGAAAAAACAGGGAAGCGACGTTGACTCGGTTTGTGGCATGATCAAACGGGAGATGGTGGCGGCGCGCTAGGGTTTGAATGGTGGAAGAAAAAAAGGATGGTGAAAAAAACACAATGCGACCAACAACAAATGACGCGAAAGCACACAAATTCAACAATGCAGATTATTGAAAGAAAGTGCGAGGCTCAAAAGGGTGCTGGGATAAGGTCTAACCTGAACTTTGATGTGGTTTTGTGGACTGTAGGAGAAAAAAACACTCGATAAACTCATCGATCAACCTGGAAATCTGATACCACTTGATATAGTTGAGGTGCCCGATCTTTCTGTGAGTGGTGATAATTCCGATTTGGCGGAAGATGACCCTTGCGATCCGACTACGACGAGCAAGCCCGAGGCGCCAATACAATCGCTGAACCAACTCCCTGTGGTTAGCAACCTTGCTGATGCGAGATCGGCCTGATCTTAGAATGGTGTCAACAAGCTCCTGTAAAAATTTGTTATGCCCGAGCGAAAAGTTATGTATCCTGATCTTAGAATGGTGTCAACAAGCTCCTGTGGTGAACAACCGAGCGAAAAGTTATGCCCGGTTTAAGGAAGGTATGTTTAAAACGACCGAGATGAGACAACCGCTTTGTATCCTTTCTCCTTCGTTTTCTTTTTTTTTTGTTACTGTTTTTTTACGTAACCGAAGGAGAAAAACAAGGAAGCGGCGTTGACTCGGTTTGTGGCATGATCAAACGGAAGATGTCGATCTTTTTTTTCGTTACTGTTTTTTTAACGTAACCGAAGGAGAAAAAAACAAGGAAGCGACATTGACTCGGTTTGTGGCGTGATCAAACGGGAGATGGTGGCGGCGCGCTAGGGTTTGAATGGTGGAAGAAAGAAGGATGGTGAAAAAACACAATGCGACCAGCAACAAATGACGCGAAGGCACACAAATTCAACAATGCAGATTATTGAAAGAAAGTGTGAGGCTCAAAAGGGTGCTGGGATAAGGTCTAACCTGAGTTTTGATGTGGTTTTGTGGACTGTAGGAGAAAAAACACTCGATAAACTCATCGATCAACCTGGAAATCTAATACCACTTGATATAGTTGAGGTGCCCGATCTTTCTGTGAGTGGTGATAATTCCGATTTGGCGGAAGATGACCCTTGCGATCCGACTACGACGAGCAAGCCCGAGGCGCCAATGCAATCGCTGAACCAACTCCCTGTGGTTAGCAACCTTGCTGATGCGAGATCGGCCTGATCTTAGAATGGTGTCAACAAGCTCCTGTAAAAATTTCAGATTTTTTGAACAACCGAGCGAAAAGTTATGCCGGGTTTAAGGAAGGTATGTTTAAAACGACCGAGATGAGACAACTGCTTTGTATCCTTTCTCCTTCGTTTTCTTTTTTTTTTGTTTCTGTTTTTTTACGTAACCGAAGGAGAAAAACAAGGAAGCGGTGTTGACTCGGTTTATGGCGTGATCAAACGGAAGATGTTGATCTTTTTTTTCTTTTTTTGACGTAACCGAAGGAGAAAAATAAGGAAGCGACGTTGACTCAGTTTGTGCCGTGATGAAACGGGAGATGTCGATCTTTTTTTTCGTTTCTGTTTTTTTAACGTAATTGAAGGAGAAAAAAACAGGGAAGCGACGTTGACTCGGTTTGTGGCGTGATCAAACGGGAGATGGTGGCGGCGCGCTAGGGTTTGAATGGTGGAAGAAAGAAGGATGGTGAAAAAACACAATGCGACCAGCAACAAATGACGCGAAAGCACACAAATTCAACAATGCAGATTATTGAAAGAAAGTGCGAGGCTCAAAAGGGTGCTGGGATAAGGTCTAACCTGAATTTTGATGTGGTTTTGAGGACTGTAGGAAAAAAACACTCGATAAACTCATTGATCAACCTGGAAATCTAATACCACTTGATATAGTTGAGGTGCCCGATCTTTCTGTGAGTGGTGATAATTCCGATTTGGCGGAAGATGACCCTTGCGATCCGACTACGACGAGCAAGCCCGAGGCGCCAATGCAATCGCTGAACCAACTCCCTGTGGTTAGCAACCTTGCTGATGCGAGATTGGCCTGATCTTAGAATGGTGTCAACAAGCTCCTGTAAAAATTTCAGATTTTTTGAACAACCGAGCGAAAAGTTATGCCCGGTTTAAGGAAGGTATGTTTAAAACGACCGAGATGAGACAACCGCTTTGTATCCTTTCTCCTTCGTTTTCTTTTTTTGTTACTGTTTTTTTACGTAACCGAAGGAGAAAAACAAGGAAGCGGCGTTGACTCGGTTTGTGGCGTCATCAAACGGAAGATGTCGATCTTTTTTTTCGTTTCTGTTTTTTTAACGTAACCGAAGGAGAAAAAAATAGGGAAGTGACATTGACTCGGTTTGTGGCGTGATCAAACGGGAGATGGTGGCGGTGCTCTAGGGTTTGAATGGTCGAAGAAAGAAGGATGGTGAAAAAAAACACAATGCGATCAACAACAAATGATGCGAAAGCACACAAATTCAACAATGCAGATTATTGAAAGAAAGTGCGAGGCTCAAAAGGGTGCTGGGATATGGTCTAACCTGAGTTTTGATGTGGTTTTGTGGACTGTAGGAGAAAAAAACACTCGATAAACTCATCGATCAACCTGGAAATCTAATACCACTTGATATAGTTGAGGTGCCCGATCTTTCTGTGAGTGGTGATAATTCCGATTTGGCGGAAGATGACCCTTGCGATCCGACTACGACGAGCAAGCCCGAGGCGCCAATGCAATCGCTGAACCAACTCCCTATGGTTAGCAACCTTGCTGATGCGAGATCGGCCTGATCTTAGAATGGTGTCAACAAGCTCCTGTAAAAATTTCAGATTTTTTGAACAACCGAGCGAAAAGTTATGCCGGGTTTAAGGAAGGTATGTTTAAAACGACCGAGATGAGACAACTGCTTTGTATCCTTTCTCCTTCGTTTTATTTTTTTTGTTTCTGTTTTTTTACGTAACCGAAGGAGAAAAACAAGGAAGCGGTGTTGACTCGGTTTATGGCGTGATCAAACGGAAGATGTTGATCTTTTTTTTCTTTTTTTTGACGTAACCGAAGGAGAAAAATAAGGAAGCGGCGTTGACTCAGTTTGTGCCGTGATGAAACGGGAGATGTCGATCTTTTTTTTCGTTTCTGTTTTTTTAACGTAATTGAAGGAGAAAAAAACAGGGAAGCGACGTTGACTCAGTTTGTGGCGTGATCAAACGGGAGATGGTGGCGGCGCGCTAGGGTTTGAATGGTGGAAGAAAGAAGGATGGTGAAAAAACACAATGCGACCAGCAACAAATGACGCGAAAGCACACAAATTCAACAATGCAGATTATTGAAAGAAAGTGCGATGCTCAAAAGGGTGCTGGGATAAGGTCTAACCTGAATTTTGATGTGGTTTTGAGGACTGTAGGAGAAAAAAACACTCGATAAACTCATCGATCTACCTGGAAATCTAATACCACTTGATATAGTTGAGGTGCCCGATCTTTCTGTGAGTGGTGATAATTCCGATTTGGCGGAAGATGACCCTTGCGATCCGACTACGACGAGCAAGCCCGAGGCGCCAATGCAATCGCTGAACCAACTCCCTGTGGTTAGCAACCTTGCTGATGCGAGATTGGCCTGATCTTAGAATGGTGTCAACAAGCTCCTGTAAAAATTTCAGATTTTTTGAACAACCGAGCGAAAAGTTATGCCCGGTTTAAGGAAGGTATGTTTAAAACGACCGAGATGAGACAACCGCTTTGTATCCTTTCTCCTTCGTTTTCTTTTTTTGTTACTGTTTTTTTACGTAACCGAAGGAGAAAAACAAGGAAGCGGCGTTGACTCGGTTTGTGGCGTCATCAAACGGAAGATGTCGATGTTTTTTTTGTTTCTGTTTTTTTTAACGTAAACGAAGGAGAAAAAAATAGGGAAGCGACATTGACTCGGTTTGTGGCGTGATCAAACGGGAGATGGTGGTGGCGCTCTAGGGTTTGAATGGTGGAAGAAAGAAGGATGGTCAAAAAAACACAATGCGATCAACAACAAATGATGCGAAAGCACACAAATTCAACAATGCAGATTATTGAAAGAAAGTGCGAGGCTCAAAAGGGTGCTGGGATAAGGTCTAACCTGAGTTTTGATGTGGTTTTGTGGACTGTAGGAGAAAAAAACACTCGATAAACTCATCGATCAACCTGGAAATCTGATACCACTTGATATAGTTGAGGTGCCCGATCTTTCGGTGAGTGGAGATAATTCCGATTTGGCGGAAGATGACCCTTGCGATCCGACTACGACGAGCAAGCCCGAGGCGCCAATACAATCGCTGAACCAACTTCCTGTGGTTAGCAACCTTGCTGATGCGAGATCACCCTGATCTCAGAATGGTGTCAACAAGCTCCTGTAAAAATTTCAGATTTTTTGAACAACCGAGCGAAAAGTTATGCCCGGTTTAAGGAAGGTATGTTTAAAACGACCGAGATGAGACAACCGCTTTGTATCCTTTCTCCTTCGTTTTCTTTTTTTTGTTACTGTTTTTTTACGTAACCGAAGGAGAAAAACAAGGAAGCGGCGTTGACTCGGTTTGTGGCATGATCAAACGGAAGATGTCGATCTTTTTTTCGTTACTGTTTTTTTAACGTAACCGAAGGAGAAAAAAACAGGGAAGCGACATTGACTCGGTTTGTGGCGTGATCAAACGGGAGATGGTGGCGGCGCGCTAGGGTTTGAATGGTGGAAGAAAGAAGGATGGTGAAAAAACACAATGCGACCAGCAACAAATGACGCGAAGGCACACAAATTCAACAATGCAGATTATTGAAAGAAAGTGCGAGGCTCAAAAGGGTGCTGGGATAAGGTCTATCCTGAATTTTGATGTGGTTTTGAGGACTGTAGGAAAAAAACACTCGATAAACTCATTGATCAACCTGGAAATCTAATACCACTTGATATAGTTGAGGTGCCCGATCTTTCTGTGAGTGGTGATAATTCCGATTTGGCGGAAGATGACCCTTGCGATCCGACTACGACGAGCAAGCCCGAGGCGCCAATGCAATCGCTGAACCAACTCCCTGTGGTTAGCAACCTTGCTGATGCGAGATTGGCTTGATCTTAGAATGGTGTCAACAAGCTCCTGTAAAAATTTCAGATTTTTGAACAACCGAGCGAAAAGTTATGCCCGGTTTAAGGAAGGTATGTTTAAAACGACCGAGATGAGACAACCGCTTTGTATCCTTTCTCCTTCGTTTTCTTTTTTTGTTACTGTTTTTTTACGTAACCGAAGGAGAAAAACAAGGAAGCGGCGTTGACTCGGTTTGTGGCGTCATCAAACGGAAGATGTCGATCTTTTTTTTCGTTTCTGTTTTTTTAACGTAACCGAAGGAGAAAAAAATAGGGAAGTGACATTGACTCGGTTTGTGGCGTGATCAAACGGGAGATGGTGGCGGCGCTCTAGGGTTTGAATGGTCGAAGAAAGAAGGATGGTGAAAAAAACACAATGCGATCAACAACAAATGATGCGAAAGCACACAAATTCAACAATGCAGATTATTGAAAGAAAGTGCGAGGCTCAAAAGGGTGCTGGGATATGGTCTAACCTGAGTTTTGATGTGGTTTTGTGGACTGTAGGAGAAAAAAACACTCGATAAACTCATCGATCAACCTGGAAATCTAATACCACTTGATATAGTTGAGGTGCCCGATCTTTCTGTGAGTGGTGATAATTCCGATTTGGCGGAAGATGACCCTTGCGATCCGACTACGACGAGCAAGCCCGAGGCGCCAATGCAATCGCTGAACCAACTCCCTGTGGTTAGCAACCTTGCTGATGCGAGATCGGCCTGATCTTAGAATGGTGTCAACAAGCTCCTGTAAAAATTTCAGATTTTTTGAACAACCGAGCGAAAAGTTATGCCGGGTTTAAGGAAGGTATGTTTAAAACGACCGAGATGAGACAACTGCTTTGTATCCTTTCTCCTTCGTTTTATTTTTTTGTTTCTGTTTTTTTACGTAACCGAAGGAGAAAAACAAGGAAGCGGTGTTGACTCGGTTTATGGCGTGATCAAACGGAAGATGTTGATCTTTTTTTTCTTTTTTTTGACGTAACCGAAGGAGAAAAATAAGGAAGCGGCGTTGACTCAGTTTGTGCCGTGATGAAACGGGAGATGTTGATCTTTTTTTTCGTTTCTGTTTTTTTAACGTAATTGAAGGAGAAAAAAACAGGGAAGCGACGTTGACTCGGTTTGTGGCGTGATCAAACGGGAGATGGTGGCGGCGCGCTAGGGTTTGAATGGTGGAAGAAAGAAGGATGGTGAAAAAACACAATGCGACCAGCAACAAATGACGCGAAAGCACACAAATTCAACAATGCAGATTATTGAAAGAAAGTGCGATGCTCAAAAGGGTGCTGGGATAAGGTCTAACCTGAATTTTGATGTGGTTTTGAGGACTGTAGGAGAAAAAAACACTCGATAAACTCATCGATCTACCTGGAAATCTAATACCACTTGATATAGTTGAGGTGCCCGATCTTTCTGTGAGTGGTGATAATTCCGATTTGGCGGAAGATGACCCTTGCGATCCGACTACGACGAGCAAGCCCGAGGCGCCAATGCAATCGCTGAACCAACTGCCTGTGGTTAGCAACCTTGCTGATGCGAGATTGGCCTGATCTTAGAATGGTGTCAACAAGCTCCTGTAAAAATTTCAGATTTTTTGAACAACCGAGCGAAAAGTTATGCCCGGTTTAAGGAAGGTATGTTTAAAACTGATGTGCACCCGTTGGGTGATTGCCCGATCTTTCGATGAGAGGGTGTGGAATAACTCGATTGGGGGAGGAGACGACGTTCACGGCCCGACTACAGCCTTCCAAAGACGCTGCGCCTTAGCAACCGATACACCACCTCCTATGGCTGTCACGATCTTGTGGAGCGTGACACCCTGGCCACTAGGGCACTCGTCCTGCAAGCAATCGAAGAACTAGCAAGAACAAGTAGAACAAGTACTGAATTACCAGATCTAAATGTAGGTTTAAAGATCAAACTCCAATATGGTGGGGTTCCGAAGACAAGAAGACGGGCGGCTGAACTAGCACGCGCGCTTGCAAGCAAGTAGCGAGAGCTAAACTTGATCTAAACAAAACCCGCTGTTCTTGGTGGCGGCTAGGGGGTTTATAAACATGGGAGGACGACCACAAGGGTATTGGGGTCGTGCTGCAACCCTAGGATGCGTCCCTAATGGACCTAACTTGATACACGACCCATTGGGCCAAAATAGGGTGACGCAGCACCATGGGCAGAAAAGGCAGGAAATGTCTCGGTAAGAAAACAATGATTACGGCGGCCTCAGAACAGATATGACTATAATTCCGGATCCATATGAAAGTAGACTTGATAAGCTTTCCATGTTGTGCTTGAACATTCCAATCCGAGCCCGCATCTGACCGTGGTGACCGTCACAAGTTGGTGTTCTTCTGCAGTCCGAATCCAGCATGTTCAAATCCTTTTCCCTTTCGGTCTTCTCCCTGATTCCTAAGCAAAACAAGAGTGCACGGGTCTCCATGGTCTAAATATGATGGACATGAACTCAAGAGTGTAATCACCTGATGGTTGAGTTGACGAGCACGAGCGCGAGTAATGGGACCAGAAATTGGTACTTGTATTGGTATAGATGCATCAGTAGTGTGGATGTCTTCATCATTCTCCCCTTCTTGCATTTGAGTCGTCCTCGACTCAAGCTCAACTTCCTCTCCCAAGTAGGGCTTTAAATCTGCAATGTTAAATGTGGGGCTAACCCCAAAGTCTGCAGGCAGATCTAGCCTATATGCATTGTCGTTAATTTTCTCTAGCACTTTAAACGGTCCATCGGCTCGAGGCAACAATTTAGATTTTCGTAATTCAGGAAACCTTTCCTTTCTCAAATGCAACCAAACTAAATCTCCAGGTTCAAAATTTATTTCCTTTCTACCTTTATCACTAGCAAACTTATATCTAGCATTCATACGCTCTATGTTTTCTTTAGTAGTTTCGTGCAGTTTTAACATCAATTCAGCACGCCTAGTAGCATCAAAATTTAGTTTTTCAGAAGATGGCAAAGGCATTAAATCAATAGGAGCACGAGGTAACAAACCATATACAATCTGAAATGGGCACATCTTTGTAGTAGAATGCAATGATCGATTATAAGCAAATTCAATATGAGGCAAACAGTCCTCCCACATCTTAATATTCTTCTTTAGAACTGCCCTTAACATAGTAGACAAAGTTCTATTCACAACTTCAGTTTGACCATCAGTTTGAGGATGACATGTAGTAGAAAATAAAAGCTTAGTCCCCAATTTTGCCCACAAAGTCCTCCAAAAATGACTAAGAAATTTAGCATCACGATCAGAAACGATTGTGTTGGGCACACCATGCAAGCGAACAATTTCACGAAAGAACAAATCAGCAATATGAGTAGCATCGTCAGTTTTATGACATGGTATGAAATGTGCCATCTTAGAAAATCTATCAACAACCACAAACACACTATCACGTCCCTTCCTAGTCCTAGGCAATCCCAGCACAAAATCCATAGAAATATCTTCCCAAGGAGCACTAGGAACGGGTAGAGGCAAATACAAACCGTGTGGATTTAACCGTGACTTCGCCTTTTGGCATGTCGTGCAACGAGCAACCAATCTCACCACATCTCTTCTCATCTTGGGCCAAAAGAAATGACCAGCAAGTATGTCCTCCGTTTTCTTTGCTCCAAAATGTCCCATTAAGCCACCTCCATGTGCTTCCTGTAACAACAACAAACGAACGGAGCTAGCTGGAATGCATAGCTTGTTAGCTCTAAACACAAACCCATCACTAACGATATATTTGTTCCATCCTTTCCCATCTTTACAATGCAGCAACACATCTTTAAAATCAGCATCATGAACATATTGTTCTTTAATCGTCTCTAATCCAAAGATTTTGTAGTCAAGTTGATTCAGCAAAGTATATCTCCTAGACAAAGCGTCAGCAATGATATTCTCTTTTCCTTTCTTGTGCTTAATAACATAAGGAAACGATTCGATAAATTCAACCCACTTAGCATGTCTACGGTTCAGTTTTCCTTGACTACGAATATGTTTCAAAGATTCATGATCAGAATGAATAACAAACTCTTTGGGCCACAAATAATGCTGCCATGTTTCTAATGTTCGCACAAGAGCATATAATTCCTTATCATAAGTAGAATAATTTAGAACAGACCCACTCAATTTTTCACTAAAATATGCAACAGGTTTGCCTTCTTGTAACAAAACACCACCCAATCCAATTCCACTAGCATCACATTCAAGCTCAAAAGTCTTATTAAAATCAGGAAGTTGGAGGAGAGGTGCATGTGTCAACTTATCTTTCAGCACGTTGAAAGCGTGCTCTTGTACTTTGCCCCAACTAAAATGCACTCCCTTCTTCGTAAGCTCATTCAAAGGTGCAGCAATGGTGCTAAAGTCCTTCACAAAACGGCGATAGAAGCCAGCAAGTCCTAGGAAACTCCGCACCTGTGTGATAGTCTTTGGCATAGGCCATCCATGTATCGCTTCTACCTTGGCTTGATCAACCTCAATTCCCTGTGGAGTCACAACATAACCAAGAAACGAAACTCGATCGGTGCAAAATGTGCACTTCTCAAGGTTACCAAATAAACGTGCATCTCGTAAAGCATTAAAAACAGCACGCATGTGATCAACATGTTCATCCATAGATTTGCTGTAGATCAATATGTCATCAAAGTATACTACCACAAATTTTCCAATGAAGGCACGCAAAACCTCGTTCATTAATCTCATGAAAGTGCTAGGTGCATTAGTTAACCCAAAAGGCATGACTAACCACTCATACAATCCGAACTTAGTTTTGAAAGCAGTTTTCCATTCATCTCCCAATTTCATACGAATCTGGTGGTACCCACTACGCAAATCAACTTTAGAAAAGACAATGGCACCACTCAATTCATCAAGCATATCATCTAAACGTGGAATAGGGTGTCGATAACGTATCGTGATATTATTAATAGCCCTACAATCAACACACATACGCCATGTTCCATCTTTTTTAGGCACTAAAATAACCGGAACAGCACACGGACTAAGAGACTCACGCACGTAACCTTTGTCGAGTAGTTCTTGCACTTGTCGCTGAATTTCTTTTGTTTCCTCTGGATTTGTCCTATATGGCGCACGATTCGGCAAAGATGCACCAGGAATAAGATCAATTTGGTGCTCAATCCCTCGTATAGGTGGCAGCCCCTCTGGTATCTCACTTGGAAATACATCAGAATACTCCTGCAAAATGTTAGTAATAACAGGAGGCAAAGAATGCTGCATATCTTGAATTGAAATCAAAGCATCCTTGCATACCAAGGCGTAGGCAACAGTAGTGGAAGCAAATAATTCATTAACATCAGTTTTTGTTGCAAGCAAGCAATGTCCTTTCAATTTTATCCCATCTTTGTTATTACCAACAACTTTAATATTCTTGTTGTTCTCAGTTTTAGCTTTGGTAGCTTTAGCAACATCATCACGCACAATAGCCTCAGGGGACATGGGAAGCAAAATAATTTTCTTATCATGGTGTATGAGAGAATATTGATTTGATCTACCATGATGCATACAATCTGAATCAAATTGCCATGGTCTACCTAGCAGAATATTACAAGCATCCATAGGCACAACATCACAGTCAACAACATCACGATATGAACCAATAGCAAAATTAATTCGTACCAGCTTGGTTACCTTGACCTTACCACTATTGTTGAGCCATTGAATGTGATATGGATGCGGGTGCGGTTTGGTCGTAAGTGCAAGCTTCTCCACCATGTCGCTGCTAGCCAAGTTGTTGCAGCTACCTCCATCAATGATCAAACGACATGAACGCTCCTTAATGACACACTTTGTTTGAAACAACGTATGTCGCTGATTCTGCTCTGCCTTCTCCATTTGTGCACTAAGCACACGCTGTACAATGAGGCTCTCATAATGCTCTGCATCATCTGCACCAATCTGTTCTTCGGGTGGTTCCTTAGTGCCTACATCATCAGCCGCAAGCAAAGCAAGTGTAGCTTCATCCAAATCACTAGCAGAGGAATACCCACCATCGTCTTTTACCACCAAAACACGCTGATTAGGACAATCACGCTGCACGTGTCCATAGCCCTTGCATCGATAACATAGAACATCTCTTGTTCTACCTGTGGAAGCTACTGAAGAGGCACTACCTGCGGGTTTCTGGGCAGATTTGGTTGCTGAATTTGTGGAAGATGCACGTGGTTTGTCGCTGGAGGAAGGCGGGGGTGCTGGTCGACTTGGCGAGGGAGTTGGTGCTAGTGTACGGCCGGTCATGGATGTAGTCGTGCGCTGTTGCCATGGTGTAGATTTTCCTGCAGAAACATTAGACCTTGCACTAGCACGTCGTCCCTGCACTTCCCTTTCAGCTTTGCAAGCAAGATGAAACAATCGGGTTACATTAGCATAATCTTTATAAGCAAGGATGTCCTGAATTTCCCTATTTAACCCGCCCAAAAATCTAGCCATAGCAGATTCCTCACCCTCCTCTATGTTACAACGCAGCATACCCATTTGTAATTCCTGATAATATTCTTCTACACTTTTAGTACCCTGTCTCAATTGTTGCAACTTGTTTAACATATCACGTGCATAATAAGAAGGAACAAATCTAGCCCGCATGACCCGTTTCAACGCATCCCAAGTTTGTGGCATGTTATTAGGATTCTTCTTACCATGTTCTATCCACCAAACAGAAGCAAATTCAGTAAACTCACTAGTAGCAGCTCTAACCCGCACATTCTCAGGAAATTCATGGCATGCAAACTTTTGATCAACCGCAATCTCCCAAGTAATGTAAGCATCAGGGTCATATTTACCATCAAAAGGAGGTATTTTAAATTTAACCTTACTAAAAGCATCATCATTACCATGTACCTCACGTCGGTGAAAACTACCCATACCTCTACGGTTAGTACGTAGTCGCCGGCGATTAGGTGCTTCTTGGTCATCTTGTTCAGTATCAGCAACATAGTCATCCCAGTTACCTTCGGCGCCCTCATCACGCCCACCATTGATATTAGCATGCATCTCATCAAACCGCCTCAAGAGTGCGACAAGGCTCTTGTCAATATGAGCAACTGTCATTTCCACATTTGCAAGTTTGGTGTTCGTGTCGATCTGTGTGGCCTCCAATTGCCCCATCTTTTCATTCGTCACCTGCATGTCATTATCAAGACCTTCCGTGTGCGTCTTCACTAGCCTTACAAAGTGTTGTATGATACCCTTGGTGCGAGGAGAGTGTGGCATATTATGAGAAGCATCATCAACCTCCAATCCTGCCATGGTTAGACGAACAGAGGCAACAAGAAAAAAAACGTGAAGGAATGAAAACTCTACAACTATTAGGATGTAGCTACTGCAAGGCGCTCACTCTCAACCTGCCACACAAGCTCTTACCAATTCTTACCTTGCACAACAGGAGGGGTCAGCAACCAACAAGTCTGCAACCGTGGAATAAGTGTATCGGTGCCGCAGCAACACGACCTGTCAAACTGTAGTCGAAATATGTAGAGTTGTAGGTGGGCTGAAGCAAGGAATACACTAGTACCACGTTAGTTACAAAAGCAAGCTGAATAATCGTTCAACGGTGGTACTGTGCTGGTCCTAGGCTAAACCAGGCTAGAGACGTGAGCCTAGGCACAAAGGTAGTCACTGAAAAAGAACAACTAGCACAGCACAAAGAGAAACAACAGATTTAGAGATTCAGCCCCCTTCTTCTTCTTTTCCTTTTTTTTCTTTTCTATTCTTTTTTTTCTTCTTCTTCTGTTTTTTTTTGCAGGGGCCTAAACCCTTTTTTTCACTATGACAACCCAAACAATAAAGATATTGCTAACAACCCCTTTAAATCAGATTTAACAAATCTTGTTAATATAGGAAGTCCAGAAATCTCTACGATGATTGCGGAGCGCTCAGAACGAATTTTGAGATAAGGTCAGATCCGTTGGAAAGAAGATAAGATAAGCTTTCCAGATTGTATTTAAACTTCCAAATCGGATATGATATGTATCTGTGGTGGCAAAAACGAACCAGAGATGTTTTTGGTGATGGTGGATTTCGTGGTGACCAAAACGTGGTAGAACTCAAAACTCTAAAGGAATAAACTAAGACCAGCAACTCGACACAACCGATGCAACCAAAAACTCAACAAGCCCTAACTAAGTAGTACTAGTAAATGCTCAATGGTTTATAGGATTGCGGTAAAACTAATCTACTATTTTTTGGCTTTTTCTGGACTATAGGAGATAAGAAAACAGCAAAGAAAAGTAAATCTCTCACCGATAAACCTTGCTCTGATTACCAACTGATGTGCACCCGTTGGGTGATTGCCCGATCTTTCGATGAGAGGGTGTGGAATAACTCGATTGGGGGAGGAGACGACGTTCACGGCCCGACTACAGCCTTCCAAAGACGCTGCGCCTTAGCAACCGATACACCACCTCCTATGGCTGTCACGATCTTGTGGAGCGTGACACCCTGGCCACTAGGGCACTCGTCCTGCAAGCAATCGAAGAACTAGCAAGAACAAGTAGAACAAGTACTGAATTACCAGATCTAAATGTAGGTTTAAAGATCAAACTCCAATATGGTGGGGTTCCGAAGACAAGAAGACGGGCGGCTGAACTAGCACGCGCGCTTGCAAGCAAGTAGCGAGAGCTAAACTTGATCTAAACAAAACCCGCTGTTCTTGGTGGCGGCTAGGGGGTTTATAAACATGGGAGGACGACCACAAGGGTATTGGGGTCGTGCTGCAACCCTAGGATGCGTCCCTAATGGACCTAACTTGATACACGACCCATTGGGCCAAAATAGGGTGACGCAGCACCATGGGCAGAAAAGGCAGGAAATGTCTCGGTAAGAAAACAATGATTACGGCGGCCTCAGAACAGATATGACTATAATTCCGGATCCATATGAAAGTAGACTTGATAAGCTTTCCATGTTGTGCTTGAACATTCCAATCCGAGCCCGCATCTGACCGTGGTGACCGTCACAAGTTGGTGTTCTTCTGCAGTCCGAATCCAGCATGTTCAAATCCTTTTCCCTTTCGGTCTTCTCCCTGATTCCTAAGCAAAACAAGAGTGCACGGGTCTCCATGGTCTAAATATGATGGACATGAACTCAAGAGTGTAATCACCTGATGGTTGAGTTGACGAGCACGAGCGCGAGTAATGGGACCAGAAATTGGTACTTGTATTGGTATAGATGCATCAGTAGTGTGGATGTCTTCATCAAAAACGACCGAGATGAGACAACCGCTTTGTATCCTTTCTCCTTCGTTTTCTTTTTTTGTTACTGTTTTTTTACGTAACCGAAGGAGAAAAACAAGGAAGCGGCGTTGACTCGGTTTGTGGCGTCATCAAACGGAAGATGTCGATGTTTTTTTTCGTTTCTGTTTTTTTTAACGTAAACGAAGGAGAAAAAAATAGGGAAGCGACATTGACTCGGTTTGTGGCGTGATCAAACGGGAGATGGTGGTGGCGCTCTAGGGTTTGAATGGTGGAAGAAAGAAGGATGGTCAAAAAAACACAATGCGATCAACAACAAATGATGCGAAAGCACACAAATTCAACAATGCAGATTATTGAAAGAAAGTGCGAGGCTCAAAAGGGTGCTGGGATAAGGTCTAACCTGAGTTTTGATGTGGTTTTGTGGACTGTAGGAGAAAAAAACACTCGATAAACTCATCGATCAACCTGGAAATCTGATACCACTTGATATAGTTGAGGTGCCCGATCTTTCGGTGAGTGGAGATAATTCCGATTTGGCGGAAGATGACCCTTGCGATCCGACTACGACGAGCAAGCCCGAGGCGCCAATACAATCGCTGAACCAACTTCCTGTGGTTAGCAACCTTGCTGATGCGAGATCACCCTGATCTCAGAATGGTGTCAACAAGCTCCTGTAAAAATTTCAGATTTTTTGAACAACCGAGCGAAAAGTTATGCCCGGTTTAAGGAAGGTATGTTTAAAACGACCGAGATGAGACAACCGCTTTGTATCCTTTCTCCTTCGTTTTCTTTTTTTTGTTACTGTTTTTTTACGTAACCGAAGGAGAAAAACAAGGAAGCGGCGTTGACTCGGTTTGTGGCATGATCAAACGGAAGATGTCGATCTTTTTTTTCGTTACTGTTTTTTTAACGTAACCGAAGGAGAAAAAAACAGGGAAGCGACATTGACTCGGTTTGTGGCGTGATCAAACGGGAGATGGTGGCGGCGCGCTAGGGTTTGAATGGTGGAAGAAAGAAGGATGGTGAAAAAACACAATGCGACCAGCAACAAATGACGCGAAGGCACACAAATTCAACAATGCAGATTATTGAAAGAAAGTGCGAGGCTCAAAAGGGTGCTGGGATAAGGTCTAACCTAAACTTTGATGTGGTTTTGTGGACTGTAGGAGAAAAAAACACTTGATAAACTCATCGATCAACCTAGAAATCTGATACCACTTGATATAGTTGAGGTGCCCGATCTTTCGGTGAGTGGAGATAATTCCGATTTGGCGGAAGATGACCCTTGCGATCCGACTACGACGAGCAAGCCCGAGGCACCAATGCAATCGCTGAACCAACTCCCTGTGGTTAGCAACCTTGCTGATGCGAGATCGGCCTGATCTTAGAACGGTGTCAACAAGCTCCTGTAAAAATTTCAGATTTTTTGAACAACCGAGCGAAAAGTTATGCCCGGTTTAAGGAAGGTATGTTTAAAACGACCGAGATGAGACAACCGCTTTGTATCCTTTCTCCTTCGTTTTCTTTTTTTTTGTTTCTGTTTTTTTTTTACGTGACCGAAGCAGAAAAACAAGGAAGCGGCGTTGACTCGGTTTGTGGCGTGATCAAACGGAAGATGTCGATCTTTTTTTGTTTCTGTTTTTTTTTTACGTAATCGAAGGAGAAAAACAAGGAAGCGGCGTTGACTCGGTTTGTGGCGTGATGAAACGGGAGATGTCGATCTTTATTTTCGTTTCTGTTTTTTTTTAACGTAACCGAAGGAGACGAAAACAGGGAAGTGAAGTTGACTCGATTAGTGGCGTGATCAAACGGGAGATGGTGGCGGCGCACTAGGGTTTGAATGGTGGAAGAAAGAAGGATGGTGAAAAAAACACAATGCGACCAGCAACAAATGACGCGAAAGCACACAAATTCAACAATGCAGATTATTGAAAGAAAGTGTGAGGCTCAAAAGGGTGCTGGGATAAGGTCTAACCTGAATTTTGATGTGGTTTTGTGGACTGTAGGAGAAAAAAACACTCGATAAACTCTTCCGTCAACCTGGAAATCTGATACCACTTGATATAGTTGAGGTGCCCGATCTTTCAGTGAGTGGAGATAATTCCGATTTGGTGGAAGATGACCCTTGTGATCCGACTACGACGAGCAAGCCCGAGGCGCCAATGCAATCGCTGAACCAACTCCCTGTGGTTAGCAACCTTGCTGAAGCAAGATCGTCCTGATCTCAGAATGGTGTCAACAAGCTCCTGTAAAAATTTCAGATTTTTTGAACAACCGAGCGAAAAGTTATGCCCGGTTTAAGGAAGTTATGTTTAAAACGACCGAGAAGAGACAACCGCTTTGTATCCTTTCTCCTTCGTTTTCTTTTTTTTTGTTTCTGTTTTTTTTTACGTAACCGAAGGAGAAAAACAAGGAAGCAGCGTTGACTCGGTTTGTGGCGTGATCAAACAAAAGATGTTGATCTTTTTTTGTTTCTGTTTTTTTTGACGTAACCGAAGGAGAAAAACAAGGAAGCGGCGTTGACTCGGTTTGTGGCGTGATGACAAGGGAGATGTCGATCTTTTTTTCATTTCTGTTTTTTTTTTTACATAACCGAAGGAGAAAAAACAGGGAAGCGACATTGACTCGGTTTGTGGCATGATCAAACGGGAGATGGTGGCGGCGCGCTAGGGTTTGAATGGTGGAAGAAAGAAGGATGGTGAAAAAAACACAATGCGACCAGCAACAAATGACGCGAAAGCACACAAATTCAACAATGCAGATTATTGAAAGAAAGTGCGAGGCTCAAAAGGGTGCTGGGATAAGGTCTAACCTGAATTTTGATGTGGTTTTGTGGACTGTAGGAGAAAAAACACTTGATAAACTCATCGATCAACCTGGAAATCTGATACCACTTGATATAGTTGAGGTGCCCGATCTTTCGGTGAGTGGAGATAATTCCGATTTGGCGGAAAATGACCCTTGCGATCCGACTACGACAAGCAAGCCCGAGGCGCCAATGCAATCGCTGATCCAACTCCCTGTGGTTAGCAACCTTGTTGATGCGAGATCAGCCTGATCTCAGAATGGTGTCAACAAGCTCCTGTAAAAATTTCAGATTTTTTGAACAACCGAGCGAAAAGTTATGCCCGGTTTAAGGAAGGTATGTTTAAAACGACTGAGATGAGACAACCGCTTTGTATCCTTTCTCCTTCGTTTTCTTTTTTTGTTTCTGTTTTTTTACGTAACCGAAGGAGAAAAACAAGGAAGCGGCGTTGACTCGGTTTATGGCGTGATCAAATGGAAGATGTTGATCTTTTTTTTCTTTTTTTTGACGTAACCGAAGGAGAAAAATAAGGAAGCGGCGTTGACTCGGTTTGTGCCGTGATGAAACGGGAGATGGCGATCTTTTTTTTCGTTTCTGTTTTTTTTAACGTAATTGAAGGAGAAAAAAACAGGGAAGCAACGTAGACTCGGTTTGTGGCGTGATCAGACGGGAGATGGTGGCGGCGCGCTAGGGTTTGAATGGTGGAAGAAAGAAGGATGGTGAAAAAAACACAATGCGACCAGCAACAAATGACGCGAAAGCACACAAATTCAACAATGCAGATTATTGAAAGAAAGTGTGAGGCTCAAAAGGGTGCTGGGATAAGGTCTAACCTGAATTTTGATGTGGTTCTGAGGACTGTAGGAGAAAAAACACTCGATAAACTCATCGATCAACCAGGAAATCTGATACCACTTGATATAGTTGAGGTGCCCGATCTTTCTGTGAGTGGAGATAATTCTGATTTGGCGGAAGATGATCCTTGTGATCCGACTACGACGAGCAAGCCCGAGGCACCAATGCAATCGTTGAACCAACTCCCTGTGGTTAGCAACCATGCTGATGCGAGATTGGCTTGATCTTAGAATGGTGTCAACAAGCTCCTGTAAAAATTTCAGATTTTTTGAACAACCGAGCGAAAAGTTATGCTCGGTTTAAGGAAGGTATGTTTAAAACGACCGAGATGAGACAACCGCTTTGTATCCTTTCTCCTTCGTTTTCTTTTTTTTTTGTTTCTATTTTTTTTTACGTAACCGAAGGAGAAAAACAAGGAAGCGGCATTGACTCGGTTTGTGGCGTGATCAAACGGAAGATGTCGATCTTTTTTTTCGTTTCTGTTTTTTTAACGTAACCGAAGGAGAAAAAAACAGGGAAGCGACATTGACTCGGTTTGTGGCGTGATCAAACGGGAGATGGTGGCGGCGCGCTAGGGTTTGAATGGTGGAAGAAAGAAGGATGGTGAAAAAAACACAATGCAACCAGCAACAAATGACGCGAAAGCACACAAATTCAACAATGCAGGTTATTGAAAGAAAGTGCGAGGCTCAAAAGGGTGCTGGGATAAGGTCTAACCTGAGTTTTGATGTGGTTTTGTGGACTGTAGGAGAAAAAAACACACGATAAACTCATCGATCAACCTAAAAATCTGATAGCACTTGATATAGTTGAGGTGCCCGATCTTTCGGTGAGTGGGGATAATTCCGATTTGGCGGAAGATGACCCTTGCGATCTGACTACGACGAGCAAGCCCGAGGCGCCAATGCAATCGCAAACCAACTCCCTGTGGTTAGCAACCTTGCTGATGCGAGATCATCCTGTTCTCTGAATGGTGTCAACAAGCTCATGTAAAAATTTCAGATTTTTTGAACAACCGAGCGAAAAGTTATGCCCGGTTTAAGGAAGGTATGTTTAAAACGACCGAGATGAGACAACCGCTTTGTATCCTTTCTCCTTCGTTTTCTTTTTTTTGTTTCTGTTTTTTTTACGTAACTGAAGGACAAAACAAGGAAGCGGTGTTGACTCGGTTTGTGGCGTGATCAAATGGAAGATGTCGATCTTTTTTTGTTTCTGTTTTTTTTACGTAACCGAAGGAGAAAAACAAGGAAGCGGCGTTGACTCGGTTTGTGGCGTGATGAAAAGGGAGATGTCGATCTTTTTTTTTCGTTTGTGTTTTTTTAACGTAACCGAAGGAGAAAAAAACAGGGAAGCGACGTTGACTCGGTTTGTGGCATGATCAAACGGGAGATGGTGGCGGCGCGCTATGGTTTGAATGGTGGAAGAAAGAAGGATGGTGAAAAAAACGCAATGCGACCAGCAACAAATGACGCGAAAGCACACAAATTCAACAATGCAGATTATTGAAAGAAAGTGCGAGGCTCAAAAGGGTGCTGGCATAAGGTCTAACCTGAATTTTGATGTGGTTTTGTGGACTGTAGGAGAAAAAACACTTGATAAACTCATCGATCAACCTAGAAATCTGATACCACTTGATATAGTTGAGGTGCCCGATCTTTCGGTGAGTGGAGATAATTCCGATTTGGCGGAAGATGACCCTTGTGATCCGACTACGACGAGCAAGCCTGAGGCGCCAATGCAATCGCTGAACCAACTCCCTGTGGTTAGCAACCTTGCTGATGCGAGATCGACCTGATCTTAGAATGGTGTCAACAAGCTCCTGTAAAAATTTCAGATTTTTTGAACAACCGAGCGAAAAGTTATGCCCGGTTTAAGGAAGGTTTGTTTAAAACGACCGAGATGAGACAACCGCTTTGTATCCTTTCTCCTTCGTTGTCTTTTTTTTTGTTTCTGTTTTTTTTTTGACGTAACCGAAGGAGAAAAACAAGGAAGCGGCGTTGACTCGGTTTGTGTCGTGATCAAACGGAAGATGTCGATCTTTTTTTGATTCTGTTTTTTTACCTAACCGAAGGAGAAATACAAGGAAGCGGCGTTGACTCGGTTTGTGGCGTGATGAAACGGGAGATCTCGATCTTTTTTTTCGCTTCTGTTTTTTTAACGTAACCGAAGGAGAAAAAACAAGGAAGCGACGTTGACTCGGTTTGTGGCGTGATCAAACAGGAGATGGTGGCGGCGCGCTAGGGTTTCAATGGTGGAAGAAAGAAGGATGGCGAAAAAAACAATGCGACCAGCAACAAATGACGTGAAAGCACACAAATTCAACAATGCAGATTATTGAAAGAAAGTGCGAGGCTCAAAAGGGTGCTGGGATAAGGTCTAACCTGAATTTTGATGTGGTTTGGTGGACTGTAGGAGAAAAAACACTCAATAAACTCATCGATCAACCTGGAAATCTGATACCACTTGATATAGTTGAGGTGCCCGATCTTTCGGTGAGTGGAGATAATTTCGATTTGGTAGAAGATGACCCTTGCGATCCGACTACGACGAGCAAGCCCGAGGCGCCAATGCAATCACTGAACCAACTCCCTGTGGTTAGCAACCTTGCTGATGCGAGATCGGCCTGATCTCAGAATGGTTTTAACAAGCTCCTGTAAAAATTTCAGATTTTTTGAACAACCGAGCGAAAAGTTATGCCCGGTTTAAGGAAGGTATGTTTAAAACGACCGAGATGAGACAACCGCTTTGTATCCTTTCTCCTTCGTTTTCGTTTTTTTTTGTTTCTGTTTTTTTACGTAACCTAAGGAGAAAAACAAGGAAGCGGCGTTGACTCGGTTTGTGGCGTGATCAAACGGAAGATGTCGATCTTTTTTGTTTCTGTTTTTTTTACGTAACCGAAGGAGAAAAACAAGGAAGCGGCGTTGACTCGGTTTGTGCCATGATGAAACGGGAGATGTCGATCTTTTTTTCGTTCCTGTTTTTTTTAACGTAACCGAAGGAGAAAAAACAGGGAAGCGACGTTGACTCGGTTTGTGGCGTGATCAAACGGGAGATGGTGGCGGCGCGCTAGGGTTTGAATTGTGGAAGAAAGAAGGATGGTGAAAAAAACACAATGCGACCAGCAACAAATGACGCGAAAGCACACAAATTCAACAATGCAGATTATTGAAAGAAAGTGCAAGGCTCAAAAAGGTGCTGGGATAAGGTCTAACATGAATTTTGATGTGGTTTTGTGGACTGTAGGAGAAAAAAAACACTCGATAAACTCATCGATCAACCTGGAAATCTGATACCTCTTGACACAGTTGAGGTGCCCGATCTTTCGGTGAGTGGAGATAATTCCAATTTGGCGGAAGATGACTCTTGCAATCCGACTACGACGAGCAAGCCCGAGGCGCCAATGCAATCACTGAACCAACTCCTTGTGGTTAGCAACCTTGCTGATGCGAGATCGGCCTGATCTCAGAATGGTTTCAACAAGGTCCTGTAAAAATTTCAGATTTTTTGAACAACCGAGCGAAAAGTTATGCCCGGTTTAAGGAAGGTATGTTTAAAACGACCGAGATGAGACAACCGCTTTGTATCCTTTCTCCTTCGTTGTCTTTTTTTTTGTTTCTATTTTTTTTACGTAACCGAAGGAGAAAAACAAGGAAGCGGCGTTGACTCGGTTTGTGGCGTGATCAAACGGAAGATGTCGATCTTTTTTTGATTCTGTTTTTTTACGTAACCGAAGGAGAAAAACAAGGAAGCGACGTTGACTCGGTTTGTGCCGTGATGAAACGAGAGATCTCGATCTTTTTTTTCGCTTCTGTTTTTTTAACGTAACCGAAGGAGAAAAAAACAAGGAAGCGACATTGACTCGGTTTGTGACGTGATCAAACGGGAGATGGTGGCGGCGCGCTAGGGTTTGAATGGTGGAAGAAAGAAGGATGGTGAAAAAAACAATGCGACCAGCAACAAATGACGCGAAAGCACACAAATTCAACAATGCAGATTATTGAAAGAAAGTGTGAGGCTCAAAAGGGTGCTGGGATAAGGTCTAACCTGAATTTTTTATGTGGTTTTGTGGACTGTAGGAGAAAAACACTCAATAAACTCATCGATCAACCTGGAAATCTGATACCACTTGATATAGTTGAGGTGCCCGATCTTTCGGTGAGTGGAGATAATTTCGATTTGGTAGAAGATGACCCTTGCGATCCGACTACGACGAGCAAGCCCGAGGCGCCAATGCAATCACTGAACCAACTCCCTGTGGTTAGCAACCTTGCTGATGCGAGATCGGCCTGATCTCAGAATGGTTTCAACAAGCTCCTGTAAAAATTTCAGATTTTTTGAACAATCGAGCGAAAAGTTATGCCCGGTTTAAGGAAGGTATGTTTAAAACGACCGAGATGAGACAACCGCTTTGTATCCTTTCTCCTTTGTTTTCTTTTTTTGTTTCTGTTTTTTCTGACGTAACTGAAGGAGAAAAACAAGGAAGCGGCGTTGACCCGGTTTGTGGCGTGATCAAACGGAAGATGTCGATCTTTTTTTGTTTCTGTTTTTTTTACGTAACCGAAGGAGAAAAACAAGGAAGCGGCGTTGACTCGGTTTGTGGCGTGATGAAATGGGAGATGTCGATCTTTTTTTGTTTCTATTTTTTTAACGTAACCGAAGGAGAAAAAAATAGGGAAGCGACGTTGACTCGGTTTGTGGCGTGATCAAACGGGACATGGTGGCGGCGCGCTAGGGTTTGAATGGTGGAAGAAAGAAGGATGGTGAAAAAAACAATGCGACCAGCAACAAATGACGCGAAAGCACACAAATTCAACAATGCAGATTATTGAAAGAAAGTGTGAGGCTCAAAAGGGTGTTGGGATAAGGTCTAACCTGAATTTTGATGTGGTTTTGTGGACTGTAGGAGAAAAAAACACTCGATAAACTCATCGATCAACCTGGAAATCTGATACCACTTGATATAGTTGAGGTGTCCGATCTTTCGGTGAGTGGAGATAATTCCGATTTGGCAGAAGATGACCCTTGCGATCCGACTACAACGAGCAAGCCCGAGGCACCAATGCAATCGCTGAACCAACTCCCTGTGGTTAGCAACCTTGCTGATGCGAGATCGGCCTGATCTCAGAATGGTGTACAAGCTCCTGTAAAAAATTCAGATTTTTTGAACAACCGAGCGAAAAGTTATGCCCGGTTTAAGGAAGGTATGTTTAAAACGACAGAGATGAGACAACCGCTTTGTATCCTTTCTCCTTCGTTTTCTTTTTTTGTTTCTGTTTTTTTTTACGTAACTGAAGGAGAAAAACAAGGAAGCGGCGTTGACTCGGTTTGTGGCGTGATCAAACGGAAGATGTCGATCCTTTTTGTTTCTGTTTTTTTTACGTAACCGAAGGACAAAAACAAGGAAGCGGCGTTGACTCGGTTTGTGGCGAGATGAAAAAGGAGATGTCGATCTTTTTTCGTTTCTATTTTTTTAACGTAACCGAAGGAGAAAAAAATAGGGAAGCGACGTTGACTCGGTTTGTGGCGTGATCAAATGGGAGATGGTGGCGGCGCGCTAGGGTTTGAATGGTGGAAGAAAGAAGGATAGTGAAAAAAACAATGCGACCAGCAACAAATGATGCGAAAGCACACAAATTCAACAATGCAGATTATTGAAAGAAAGTGTGAGGCTCAAAAGGGTGCTGGGATAAGGTCTAACCTGAATTTTGATGTGGTTTTGTGGACTGTAGGAGAAAAAAACACTCGATAAACTCATCGATCAACCCGGAAATCTGATACCACTTGATATAGTTGAGGTGCCCGATCTTTCGGTGAGTGGAGATAATTCCGATTTGGCGGAAGATGACCCTTGCGATCCGACTATGACGAGCAAGCCCGAGGCGCCAATGCAATCGCTGAACCAACTCCCTGTGGTTAGCAACCTTGTTAATGCGAGATCGGCCTGATCTCAGAATGGTGTCAACAAGCTCCTGTAAAAATTTCAGATTTTTTGAACAACCGAGCGAAAAGTTATGCCCGGTTTAAGGAAGGTATGTTTAAAACGACCGAGATGAGACAACCGCTTTGTATCCTTTCTCCTTCGTTTTCTTTTTTTCTGTTTTTTACGTAACCGAAGGAGAAAAACAAGGAAGCGGCGTTGACTCGGTTTGTGGCGTGATCAAACGGAAGATGTCGATCTTTTTTGTTTCTGTTTTTTTTTACGTAACCGAAGGAGACAAACAAGGAAGCGGTGTTGACTCGGTTTGTGGCGTGATCAAACGGGAGATGTCGATCTTTTTTTTTGTTTCTGTTTTTTTAACGTAACCGAAGGAGAAAAAACAGGGAAGCGATGTTGACTCGGTTTGTGGCGTGATCAAACGGGAGATGGTGGCAGCGCGCTAGGGTTTGAATGGTGGAAGAAAGAAGGATGGTGAAAAAAAACACAATGCGACCAACAACAAATGACACGAAAGCACACAAATTCAACAATGAAGATTATTGAAAGAAAGTGCGAGGCTCAAAAGGGTGCTGGGATAAGGTCTAACCTGAATTTTGATGTGGTTTTGTGGACTGTAGGAGAAAAAACACTCGATAAACTCACCGATCAACCTAGAAATCTGATACCACTTGATATAGTTGAGGTGCCCGATCTTTCGGTGAGTGGAGATAATTCTGATTTGCCGGAAGATGACCCTTGCGATCCGACTACGACGAGCAAGCCCGAGGTGCCAATGCAATCGCTGAATCAACTCCCTATGGTTAGCAACCTTGGTGATGCGAGATCGGCCTGAACTCAGAATGGTGTCAACAAGCTCCTGTAAAAATTTCAGATTTTTTGAACAACCGAGCAAAAGTTATGTCCGGTTTAAGGAAGGTATGTTTAAAACGGCAGAGATGAGACAACCGCTTTGTATCCTTTCTCCTTCGTTTTCTTTTTTTCTGTTTTTTTTTACGTAACCGAAGGAGAAAAACAAGGAAGCGGCGTTGACTCGGTTTGTGGCGTGATCAAACGGAAGATGTCGATCTTTTTTTGTTTCTGTTTTTTTTACGTAACCGAAGGAGAAAAACAAGGAAGCGGCGTTGACTCGGTTTGTGGCGTGATGAAACGGGAGATGTCGATCTTTTTTTTCGTTTCTGTTTTTTTAACGTAACCGAAGGAGAAAAAACAGGGAAGCGACGTTGACTCGGTTTGTGGCGTGATCAAACGGGAGATGGTGGCGGCGCGCTAGGGTTTCAATGGTGGAAGAAAGAAGGATGGTGAAAAAACACAATGCGACCAGCAACAAATGACGCGAAAGCACACAAATTCAACAATGCAGATTATTGAAAGAAAGTGTGAGGCTCAAAAGGGTGCTGGGATAAGGTCTAACCTGAATTTTGATGTGGTTTTGTGGACTGTAGGAGAAAAAAACACTCGATAAACTCATCGATCAACCTGGAAATCCGATACCACTTGATATAGTTGAGGTGCCCGATCTTTCGTTGAGTGGGGATAATTCCGATTTGGCGGAAGATGACCCTTGTGATCCGACTACGACGAGCAAGCCTGAGGCGCCAATGCAATCGCTGAACCAACTCCCTGTGGTTAGCAACCTTGCTGATGCCAGATCGGCTTGATCTCAGAATGGTGTCAACAAGCTCCTGTAAAAATTTCTAATTTTTTGAACAACCGAGCGAAAAGTTATGCCCGGTTTAAGGAAGGTATGTTTAAAAGGCAGAGATGAGACAACCGCTTTGTATCCTTTCTCCTTCATTTTCTTTTTTTTCTATTTTTTTATGTAACCGAAGGAGAAAACAAGGAAGCGGCGTTGACTCGGTTTATGGCGTGATCAAACGGAAGATGTCGATCTTTTTTTGTTTCTGTTTTTTTACGTAACCGAAGGAGAAAAAAAGGAAGCGGCGTTGACTCGGTTTGTGGCGTGATGAAACGGGAGATGTCGATCTTTTTTTTCGTTTCTATTTTTTAACGTAACCGAAGGAGAGAAAAACAGGGAAGCAACGTTGACTCGGTTTGTGGCATGATCAAACGGGAGATGGTGGAGGCGCGCTAGGGTTTGAATGGTGGAAGAAAGAAGGATGGTGAAAAAACACAATGCAACCAGCAACAAATGACGCGAAAGCACACAAATTCAACAATGCAGATTATTGAAAAAAGTACGAGGCTCAAAAGGGTGCTGAGATAAGGTCTAACCTGAATTTTGATGTGGTTTTGTGGACTGTAGGAGAAAAAACACTCGATAAACACATCGATCAACCTGGAAATCTGATACCACTTGATATAGTTGAGGTGCCCAATCTTTCGGTGAGTGGAGATAATTCCGATTTGGTGGAAGATGACCCTTGCGATCCAACTACGACGAGCAAGCCCGAGGCGCCAATGCAATCGTAGAACCAACTCCCTGTGGTTAGCGACCTTGCGGATGCGAGTTCGGCCTGATCTCAGAATGGTGTCAACAAGCTCCTATAAAAATTTCAGATTTTTTGAACAACCGAGCGAAAAGTTATGCCCGGTTTAAAGAAGGTATGTTTAAAACGACCGAGATGAGACAACTGCTTTGTATCCTTTCTCCTTCGTTTTCTTTTTTTGTTTCTGTTTTTTTTACGTAACCGAAGGAGAAAAACAAGGAAGCGACATTGACTCGGTTTGTTTTTTTCTGTTTTTTTTTACGTAACCGAAGGAGAAAAATAAGGAAGCGGCGTTGACTCGGTTTGTGGCGTGATCAAACGGAATATGGTGGCGGTGCGCTAGGGTTTGAATGGTGGAATAACACAATGCAACCAGCAACAATTGAGGTGAAAGCACACAAATTCAACTATGTAGATTATTGAAAGAAAGTGCGAGGCTCAAAATGGTGCTGGGATAAGGTCTAACCTAAATTTTTATGTGGTTTTGTGGACTGTAGGAGAAAAAAACACTCGATAAACTCACCGATCAACCTGGAAATCTGATACCACTTGATATAGTTGAGGTGCCCAATCTTTCGGTGAGTGGAGATAATTCTGATTTGGCGGAAGATGACCCTTGCGATCCGACTACGACGAGCAAGCCCGAGGTGCCAATGCAATCGCTAAACCAACTCCCTATGGTTAGCAACCTTGCAGATGCGAGATCGGCCTGATCTCAGAATGGTGTCAACAAGCTCCTGTAAAAATTTTAGATTTTTTGAACAACCGAGCGAAAAGTTATGCCCGGTTTAAGAAAGGTATGTTTAAAACGGCAGAGATGAGACAACCGCTTTGTATCCTTTCTCCTTTGTTTTCTTTTTTTCTGTTTTTTTACGTAACCGAAGGAGAAAAACAAGGAAGCGGCGTTGACTCGGTTTGTGGCGTGATCAAATGGAAGATGTCGATCTTTTTTGTTTCTGTTTTTTTTTTGACGTAACCGAAGGAGAAAAACAAGGAAGCGGCGTTGACTCGGTTTGTGGCGTGATGAAACGGGAGATGTCGATCTTTTTTTCGTTTCTGTTTTTTTAACGTAACCGAAGGAGAAAAAAACAGGGAAGCGACGTTGACTCTGTTTGTGGCGTGATCAAACGGGAGATGGTGGCGACGCGCTAGGGTTTGAATGGTGGAAGAAAGAAGGATGGTGAAAAAACACAATGCGACCAGCAACAAATGACGTGAAAGCACACAAATTCAATAATGCAGATTATTGAAAGAAAGTGCGAGGCTCAAAAGGGTGCTGGGATAAGGTCTAACCTGAATTTTGATGTGGTTTTGTGGACTATAGGAGAAAAAACACTCGATAAACTCATCGATCAACCTGGAAATCTGATACCACTTGATATAGTTGAGGTGCCCGATCTTTCGGTGAGTGGGGATAATTCCGATTTGGCGGAAGATGACCATTGTGATCCGACTACGACGAGCAAGCCCGAGGCGCCAATGCAATCGCTGAACCAACTCCCGGTGGTTAGCAACCTTGCTGATGCGAGATCGGCCTGATCTCAGAATGGTGTCAACAAGCTCCTATAAAAATTTCAGATTTTTTGAAGAACCGAGCCAAAAGTTATGTCCGGTTTAAGGAAGGTATGTTTCAAACGACCGAGATGAGACAACCGCTTTGTATCCTTTCTCCTTCGTTTTCTTTTTTTGTTTCTGTTTTTTTATGTAACCGAAGGAGAAAAACAAGGAAGCGGTGTTGACTCGGTTTGTGGCGTGATCAAATGGAAGATGTCGATCTTTTTTTGTTTCTATTTTTTTACGTAACCGAAGGAGAAAAACAAGGAAGCGGTGTTGACTCGGTTTGTGGCGTGATGAAACGGTAGATGTCGATCTTTTTTTTCGTTTCTATTTTTTAACGTAACCGAAGGAGAAAAAAACAGGGAAGCGACGTTGACTCGGTTTGTGGCGTGATCAAACGGGAGATGGTGGCGGCGCGCTAGGGTTTGAATGGTGGAAGAAAGAAGGATGGTGAAAAAAAACACAATGCGACCAGCAACAAATGACGTGAAAGCACACAAATTCAACAATGCAGATTATTGAAAGAAAGTGCAAGGCTCAAAAGGGTGTTGGGATAAGGTCTAACCTGAATTTTGATGTGGTTTTGTGGACTGTAGGAGAAAAAAAACACTCGATAAACTCATCGATCAATCTAGAAATCTGATACCACTTGATATAATTGAGGTGCCCGATCTTTCGGTGAGTGGAGATAATTCCGATTTGGCAGAAGATGACCCTTGCGATCCGACTACAACGAGCAAGCCCGAGGCGCCAATGCAATCGCTGAACCAACTCCATGTGGTTAGCGACCTTGCTGATGCGAGATCGGCCTGATCTCAGAATGGTGTCAACAAGCTCCAGTAAAAATTTCAGATTTTTTGAACAACCGAGCGAAAAGTTATGCCCGGTTTAAGGAAGGTACCTCAAGTTATGGTTAAAAACGACCGAGATGAGACAACCGCTTTGTTTCCTTTCCCTATTTTTTTTGTTTGTTCTCTGGTTCTATCCTTTCTCTTTCATTTTCTTTTTGTCTGTTTTTTACGTAACCGAAGGAGAAAAACAAGGAAGCGGCGTTGACTCGGTTTGTGGCGTGATCAAACGGAAGATGTCGATCTTTTTTGTTTCTGTTTTTTTTTGACGTAACCAAAGGAGAAAAACAAGGAAGCGGCGTTGACTCGGTTTGTGGCGTGATCAAACGGGAGATGTCGATCTTTTTTTTCGTTTCTGTTTTTTTAACGTAACCGAAGGAGAAAAAAACAGGGAATCGACGTTGACTCGGTTTGTGGCGTGATCAAACGGGAGATGGTTGCGGCGTGCTAGGGTTTGAATGGTGGAAGAAAGAAGGATGGTGAAAAAACACAATGCGACCAGCAACAAATGACGCGAAAGCATACAAATTCAACAATGCAGATTATTGAAAGAAAGTGTGAGGCTCAAAAGGGTGCTGGGATAAGGTCTAACCTGAATTTTGATGTGGTTTTGTGGACTGTAGGAGAAAAAACACTCGATAAACTCACCGATCAACCTGGAAATCTGATACCACTTGATATAGTTGAGGTGCCCGATCTTTCGGTGAGTGAAGATAATTTCGATTTGGCGGAAGATGACCCTTGCGATCTTACTACGACGAGCAAGCCCGAGGCGCCAATGCAATCGCTGAACCAACTCCCTGTGGTTAGCGACCTTGCTGATGCGAGATCGGTCTGATCTCAGAATGGTGTCAACAAGCTCCTGTAAAAATTTCAGATTTTTTGAACAACCAAGCGAAAAGTTATGCCCGGTTTAAGGAAGGTATGTTTAAAACGACTGAGATGAGACAACCGTTTTGTATCCATTCTCCTTCGTTTTCTTTTTTTGGTTTCTGTTTTTTATACGTAACCGAAGGAGAAAAACAAGGAAGTGGCGTTGACTCGGTTTGTTTTTTTTCTATTTTTTTGACGTAACCGAAGGAGAAAAATAAGGAAGCGGCGTTGACTCGGTTTGTGGCGTGATCAAACGGAATATGGTGGCGGTGCGCTAGGGTTTGAATGGTGGAATAACACAATGCAACCAGCAACTATTGAGGTGAAAGCACACAAGTTCAACAATGCAGATTATTTAAAGAAAGTGCGAGGCTCAAAATGGTGCTGGGATAAGGTCTAACCTAAATTTTTATGTGGTTTTATGGACTGTAGGAGAAAAAAAAACACTCGATAAACTCACCGATCAACCTGGAAATCTGATACCACTTGATATAGTTGAGGTGCCCGTTCTTTCGGTGAGTGGTGATAATTCCGATTTGGTGGAAGATGACCCTTGCGATCCGACTACGACGAGCAAACCCGAGGCGCCAATGCAATCGCTGAACCAACTCCCTGTGGTTAGCAACCTTGCTGATGCGAGATCGGCCTGATCTCAGAATGGTGTCAACAAACTCCTGTGAAAATTTCAGATTTTTTGAACAACCGAGCGAAAAGTTATGCTCGGTTTAAGGAAGGTATGTTTAAAACGACCGAGATGAGACAACCGCTTTGTATCCTTTCTCCTTCGTTTTTTTTTTGTTTCTGTTTTTTTTTTTTTGACATAACCGAAGGAGAAAAACAAGGAAGCAGTGTTGACTCGGTTTGTGGCGTGATCAAACGGAAGATGTCGATCTTTTTTTTGTTTCTGTTTTTTTTACGTAACCAAAGGAGAAAAACAAGGAAGCGGCGTTGACTCGGTTTGTGGCGTGATGAAACGGGAGATGTCGATCTTTTTATTTGTTTCTGTTTTTTTAACGTAACCGAAGGAGAAAAAACAGGGAAGCGATGTTGACTCGGTTTGTGGCGTGATCAAACGGGAGATGGTGGCGGCGCGCTAGGGTTTGAATGGTGGAAGAAAGAAGGATGGTGAAAATAACACAATTCGACCAGCAACAAATGACGCGAAAGCAAACAAATTCAACAACGCAGATTATTCAAAGAAAGTGTGAGGCTCAAAAGGGTGTTGGGATAAGGTCTAACCTGAATTTTGATGTGGTTTTGTGGACTGTAGGAGAAAAAAACACTCGATAAACTCATCGATCAATCTGGAAATCTGATACCACTTGATATAGTTGAGGTGCCCGATCTTTCGGTGAGTGGAGATAATTCCGATTTGGTGGAAGATGACCCTTGCGATCCCACTACGACGAGCAAGCCCGAGGCGCCAATGCAATCGCTGAACCAACTCCCTGCGGTTAGCGACCTTGCTGATGCGAGATCGCCCTGATCTCATAATGGTGTCAACAAGCTCCTGTAAAAATTTCAGATTTTTTGAACAACTGAGCGAAAAGTTATGCCCGGTTTAAGGAAGGTACCTCAAGTTATGGTTAAAAACGACCGAGATGAGACAACCGCTTTGTTTTCTTTCCCTATTTTTTTTTTTTGTTCTCTGGTTCTATCCTTTCTCTTTCGTTTTTTTTTCCTGTTTTTTTACGTAACCGAAGGAGAAAAACAAGAAAGCGGCGTTGACTCAGTTTGTGGCGTGATCAAACGGAAGATGTCGATCTTTTCTTGTTTCTGTTTTTTTTTGACGTAACCGAAGGAGAAAAACAAGGAAGCGGTGTTGACTCGGTTTGTGATGTGATCAAACGGGAGATGTCGATCTTTTTTTGTTTCCGTTTTTTTAACGTAACCAAAGGAGAAAAAAACAGGGAAGCGACGTTGTCTCGGTTTGTGGCGTGATCAAACGGGAGATGGTGGCGGCGCGCTAGGGTTTGAATGGTGGAAGAAAGAAGGATGGTGAAAAAAAACACAATGCGACTAGCAACAAATGACGCGAAAGCACGCAAATTCAACAATGCAGATTATTGAAAGAAAGTGTGAGGCTCAAAAGGGTGCTGGGATAAGGTCTAACCTGAATTTTGATGTGGTTTTGTGGACTGTAGGAGAAAAAAACACTCGATAAACTCATCGATCAATTTGGAAATTTGATACCACTTGATATAGTTGAGGTGCCCGATCTTTCGGTGAGTGGAGATAATTCCGATTTGGCGGAAGATGACCCTTGCGATCCGACTACGACGAGCAAGCCCGAGGCGCCAATGCAATTGCTGAACCAACACCCTGTGGTTAGCGACCTTGCTGATGTGAGATCGGCCTGATCTCATAATGGTGTCAACAAGCTCCTGTAAAAATTTCAGATTTTTTGAACAACCGAGCGAAAAGTTATGCCCGGTTTAAGGAAGGTACCTCAAGTTATGGTTAAAAACGACCGAGATGAGACAACCGCTTTGTTTCCTTTACCTATTTTTTTGTTTGTTCTCTGGTTCTATCCTTTCTCCTTCGTTTTCTTTTTTCTGTTTTTTTTACGTAACCGTAGGAGAAAAAAAAGGAAGCGGCGTTGACTCGGTTTGTGGCGTGATCAAACGAAAGATGTCGATCTTTTTTTGTTTCTGTTTTTTTTTATGTAACCGAAGGAGAAAAACAAGGAAGCGGCATTGACTCGGTTTGTGGCGTGATCAAACAGGAGATGTCGATCTTTTTTTTCGTTTTTGTTTTTTTAACGTAACTGAATGAAAAAAAACAGGGAAGCGACATTGACTCGGTTTGTGGTGTGATCAAACGGGAGATGGTGGCGGCGCACTAGGGTTTGAATGGTGGAAGAAAGAAGGATGGTGAAAAAACACAATGCGACCAGCAACAAATGACGCGAAAGCACACAAATTCAACAATGCAGATTATTGAAAGAAAGTGAGAGGCTCAAAAGGGTGTTGGGATAAGGTCTAACCTGAATTTTGATGTGGTTTTGTGGACTGTAGGAGAAAAAAACACTCGATAAACTCACCGATCAACCTGGAAATCTGATACCACTTGATATAGTTGAGGTGCCCGATCTTTCGGTGAGTGGAGATAATTCTGATTTGGCGGAAGATGACCCTTGTGATCTGACTACGACGAGCAAGCCTGAGGCGCCAATGCAATCGCTGAACCAACTCCCTGTGGTTAGCGACCTTGCTGATACGAGATCCGCCTGATCTCAAATGGTGTCAACAAGCTCCTGTAAAAATTTCAGATTTTTTGAACAACCGAGCGAAAAGTTATGCCCGGTTTAAGGTATGTTTAAAACAACCGAGATGAGACAACCGCTTTGTATCCTTTCTCCTTCGTTTTCTTTTTTTGTTTCTGTTTTTTTACGTAACCGAAGGAGAAAAACAAGGAAGCGGCGTTGACTCGGATTGTTTTTTTTCTGTTTTTTTTTTACGTAACCGAAGGAGAAAAATAAGGAAGCGGCGTTGACTCGGTTTGTGGCATGATCAAACGGAATATGGTGGCGGTGCGCTAGGGTTTGAATGGTGGAATAACATAATGCTATCAGCAACAATTGAGGTGAAAGCACACAAATTCAACAATGCAGATTATTGAAAGAAAGTGCGAGGCTCAAAATGGTGATGGGATAAGGTCTAACCTAAATTTTTATGTGGTTTTTGCACTGTAGGAGAAAAAAACACTCGATAAACTCACCAATCAACCTAGAAATCTGATACCACTTGATATAGTTGAGGTGCCCAATCTTTCGGTGAGTGGAGATAATTCCGATTTGGCGGAAGATGACCCTTGCGATCGGACTACGACGAGCAAGCCCGAGGCACCAGTGCAATCGCTGAACCAACTCCCTGTGGTTAGCAACCTTGCTGATGTGAGATCGGTCTGATCTCAGAATGGTGTCAACAAGCTCCTGTAAAAATTTCAGATTTTTTGAACAACCGAGCGAAAAGTTATGCCCGGTTTAAGCAAGGTATGTTTAAAACGACCGAGATGAGACAACCGCTTTGTATCCTTTCTCCTTCGTTTTCTTTTTTTTATGTTTTTTTTACGTAACCGAAGGAGAAAAACAAGGAAGCGGCGTTGACTCGGTTTGTGGCGTGATCAAACGGAAGATGTCGATCTTTTTTTGTTTCTGTTTTTTTGACGTAACCGAAGGAGAAAAACAAGGAAGCGGCGTTGACTCGGTTTGTGGCGTGATGAAATGGGAGATGTCGATCTTTTTTTTGTTTCTGTTTTTTTAACGTAACCGAACGAGAAAAAACAGGGAAGCGACGTTGACTCGGTTTGTGGCGTGATCACACGAGAGATGGTGGCGGCGCGCTAGGGTTTGAATGGTGGAAGAAAGAAGGATGGTGAAAAAAACACAATGCGACCAGCAACAAATGACGCGAAAGCACACAAATTCAACAATGCAGATTATTGAAAGAAAGTGCGAGGCTCAAAAGGGTGCTGGGATAAGGTCTAACCTGAATTTTGATGTGGTTTTGTGGATTTTAGGAGAAAAAAAACACTCGATGAACTCATCGATCAACCTGGAAATCTGATACGACTTGATATAGTTGAGGTGCCCGATCTTTCGGTGAGTGGAGATAATTCCGATTTCGCGGAAGATGACCCTTGCGATCCGACTACGACGAGCAAGCCCGAGGCGCCAATGCAATCGCTGAACCAACTCCCTGCGGTTAGCGACCTTGATGATGCGAGATCGGCCTGATCTCAGAATGGTGTCAACAAGCTCCTGTAAAAATTTCAGATTTTTTGAACAACTTAACGAAAAGTTATGCCCGATTTAAGGAAGGTACCTCAAGTTATCGTTAAAAATGACCGAGATGAGACAACCGCTTTGTTTCCTTTCCCTTTTTTTGTTCTCTGGTTCTATCCTTTCTCTTTCATTTTCTTTTTTTCTGTTTTTTACGTAACCGAAGGAGAAAAACAAGGAAGCGGCGTTGACTCGGTTTGTGGCGTGATCAAATGGAAGATGTCGATCTTTTTTGTTTCTATTTTTTTACGTAACCGAAGGAGAAAAACAAGGAAGCGGCGTGGACTCGGTTTGTGGCGTGATCAAACGGGAGATGTCGATCTTTTTTTTTGTTTCTGTTTTTTTTTAACGTAACCGAAGGAGAAAAAACAGGGAAGCGACGTAGGGTGATGGTGCCAAAGGTCAATGAGCCGAAGCTAGCTTTGGAGCATTGAAGGCCTTAGAAACTCCTTTTGCTGACATCTGTAGAAAACTTGGAAATTCTTTGTACAAGAGAGTGTATTATTTGACAAAGAGTTGTAACTAAAAGTGAACAAATTATTGTAAATGTTTGTAAATTCTTTGTAATGATATTTACCTTTCGTTTATATATCATCTGCTTTGTTGTGGGCGAAACCAACGCTTGTAGCTTTTTGAGCCGAAGGCAAAAACACATTCCCTTCTTTTCGTTCACATCGAAACATCTCTCATATACAACAAAGTTTCCTTTGAAACGAAGCATCTTCGTATACAACGAAGTTTCCTTTGAGACGAAGCAGGCTCCTTGTTTGTACAACTCTCCCTCTATGATTACATAGGGTCTTGTTTTTGCTTCCATTCTTATGTTGTAAGCTTTGTCATCCGAAAGACATTGCCTTGGAGGAAAGATACAATCTTAGTCCTCCAATCTTCGTTGTGCACTGGCGAGATTGTAAGCACTACTCTCTCCATGAGCTCGACTGAAGGTGCTTTTATTGTTTCGAAAAATACCCCTGAAGGTAACGGAAGCCCCTATGCCGCTGAAATAGCTAACAAGTTTGCATGTTCATTTTCTCCTCTTGGGATGTTTTTAATGAGAAACCTTCGAAAGAGGCTTCCATCCTTTAGATTGTGTCCAGATACTTCTCGAGCTTTGGGTCCCTTGCTTTACTACTTTTGTCAACGTGACCTGAAATGACTTGTGAGTCAATTGCCCTTCTAATTCCCATTGCCTTAAGTTTTCGAAGCCCCAAGAGAAGGGCCTCGTACTTTGCAATGTTATTTGTGCAGTTGAAGTCCAACCTTGCTGCATAGCACGTTTTGATTTTAGACAGTGAAATTAAAACAGCAGCTGCTCCTGCGCCGAAGGTTCCCCATGACCCATCACAAAATATTGTCCAAGCTTCGGCATCGTTTGTTCTCTCTTCGTCCTGAGCCCCTAGCGTCCAATCAGCAATGAAGTCTGCTAACGCTTGGGATTAGATCGAAGATCTATGAATGTAAACAATAGTGAATTCATTCAACTCTGCAGCCCATTTTCCAACTCTGTGGTCCATTTTCCAACTCTTCATGTGGCTTCTCTGTTTCTTATTATATCCTTGAGAGGTTGTGAAGAAGGTACTATGATATGGTACGTCTGGAAGTAGTGCCGAAGCTTTCTGGAAGCCATCAGTACAGCATATAGTACCTTTACCAACTCTGTGTAATTTTTCTTTGATGGGCTAAGTACTTCGGAGACGAAGTACACAGGCACTTGCTTCTTTGCCTGGCCATCCTGCTTTTCTTGCACCAGCGATGCACTAACCACAGCGTGGGAAGCAGCTACATACAGCAGCAATGGAGTTCCTGACGAAGGTGGCGTTAAGGTTATTAATTCTATCAAATACTGCTTCAGTTCTTTGAAGGCTTTTTGCTGAGTTAGTCCCCATTGGAAGACTTCGGCTGACTTTAGCACTTCGAAGAATGGCAAGTTCCTCTCTGTCGATCTTGAAATAAATATGTTCAACGATGCCAGCCTTCTTGTCAACCTATAGGCACCTTTTCGTGACTTTGGTGGCTCCATCCGAAGTATGGCTTCTATCTTGCTTGGGTTGGCTTCGATGCCCTTTGTTGATACCAGACAACCAAGAAATTTTCCCTTCTTCACTCCGAAGACACATTTTTCTGGATTCAAATTGAGACCAGCCCTTTTGAAATTAGCAAATGTTTCTTGCAAATCAGCAATGTGATTTTCTTGCTTCGTGCTTTTGAATATGATATCATCAACGTATGTCAGCACATTCTTGCCAATTTGGGAGTGGAGAACTTTGGCTGTCATCCTGCTGAAGCTTCCTCCAACATTCTTGAGCTCCTCAGGCATCCGAAGGTAGCAGTATGTCCCACTGGGGTTATGAAGCTTGTCTTGGGTTCGTCCTCTTTCTTCATCCAAATTTGGTGGTAGCCTGAGTAACAGTCCAATAGGCTCATTAGCTCCAAAGTAGTTGCTGCATCCACCAAAGAGTCTATTCTAGGTAGAGGAAACTCATCCTTCGGACACGCTTTATTAAGATCTGTGAAATCAATGCACATTCTCCACTTTCCATTAGCCTTCTTCACCATTACAGTATTGGCCAGCCACTCTGGATATGTTACCTCTCTGATTACTCCGGCACTCAGAAGCCTTTTGACTTTGTTCCATGCACCTTCGGCTTTGTCATCGGACATCTTCCGAAGCTTCTGCCTTCTTGGCATGATAGCCGGATCTACATTAAGTGAATGCTCGATGACGTCTCTGTTGACACCACGGAGATCATTGGCTAACCATGAAAAGACATCCTTGTTGTTGAACAAAAACTTTAATAGGGTTTTTTTCTTGTTCATCAAACAGTTGTGATCCCAGCAACACCTTCTGCTCGGCTATGTCCTCGCATAGAAGCATGGGCCTCGGCTGGTCTGCTGAGGCAGCCTTATCTCTTTTGTGCTTGTACTGTTGATGAGCTTCGTCTTCATCTATGTTATGAATAGCCTTTGAATCTGTCCAGTTCCCTTCGGCCCTTCTAGCAGCCTCTTGACTCCCATGCACAGCTATGGGGCCTTGGTCTGATGGTATCTTCATGCACAGATATGTTGGATAAAGTATTGCTTCGAAGGCGTTTAATGTTCCTCGCCCAATGATTGCATTGTAGAGATACTCCATATCAACATTGTCAAAGACAATCTACTATGTCCTTGTGTTGTGAACATAGCCAAAGGTGATCGGCATAGCTATCTTGTCGAGTGCCACTATCTGCCTTCCTCTGAAGCCACAGAGGGGGGGTGTTGCATCATGTATCTTGTCATCCTACACTTGCATTTGCCTGAAAGCTTTCAGAAATATGATGTCTGCTGCACTGCCTGTGTCTATAAGGACATTGTGAACCAGGAACCCCTTGATGACACAAGATATAACCATTGCACAATTGTGAGGATAATCCTTGAGCTAAGGTCTTCCTGGGAGAAGGTGATTGGTATATGAGACCACTTGGACTCCAACATGTTTTACCCTTCTCTATGCTTCCTTCTTCTGCTTCTTATCGGCTGGTTCAGAAATTGAGCCGCCTGTGATTGGGAGCACCAGCTTTGCAGCTGAAGGTGCCACAACTTGGTTGCCTTGTGAAGCCATTGTCGTAGTCGTGGAAGTGAGTTCACCGGAGATGGGCGTCAATGTTGGTCACTTGTTCTCAAATGTTGTAGATCAAGAACAAGGCAACACAATTGTTAATTCTTATGGACCTTCGCCCTCCAAAGCATTATCTCAAGAAGGACTTACCTTCATCATTTAATATGTGAATGGGAATGTAATAGGATGAAGACAGTAATTGCATTTTATTAATTCATACATATTTGTATTTCATAAAACATGTATGAATATCGACAGTATTAATATTACATTGATACCTTCGGCTTGCTCGAAGGTGAAGACGCGAGAGAGCGATTACAATTCAGCATGAATAGTACGGTGTTACTGTTCATCTATTTATAGGCACGGGACGTAGCCCGGGTAAAATTACATCCATGCCCCCGAACTTTTGTTTATAAACAACTTAAACTAATAAGGTTTGTCTAGTCTTTTCCTTCTTTGCTTGATCTGAGCCGAAGCTGACGGTAGCTTCGGTGTTCTGCATTGTTGCTTCTTCACGAGGTCTTTGTCTTGAGAACCTTCAGCAAAAGGAGGGTGGACCTCTGTATCATTTTTCCGAAGGTGTTTATGTCTTGAGGACCTTCGGCGGAGAAGAATACCCCCAACAGTAATGTATAAGTATTAGTAGGTGACACACTAAACTACTGAGCTATTAAGACCCCAAAACATCATGATCTAAAAGTGGATGTCTCGTAATTACACGTCTTATCAGCAATTCTATCTTACCATGTGTTTCGAACCAGATGATCATACCAGGAAGGGAGGTGGTATCGATCTACCTGCTAACAACCATCGCAGGAGGATTGTTAACCAACCACAACTAGAGATGAATCCTCCACCGTCTGGAACAGATCCCGTAGCTACCGCTCAGATACAGCTGCTGTAGCAAATGGCAAACACCATGACGGAAATGTAAGCACAAATGCGACAAGAACGTCAGGAGATGCACCAGGAGCGGCAAGAAATGCGACAGGAACGACTGGAACGACAACAACAACCACCACTACCACCACCACCACCAGTAGCTCCACCCCGGGACAAGCACTGGGAATTCATGAGTCACAAGCCACCCACATTCTCCAGCTCTCCAGATCCTTTGTATGCTGATGATTGGCTGAAGACAGTGGATAAAATGCTCAATATTGCTCAATGTACTGATCGGGAGAAGGTGCACTACGCATTGGGTCGCCTCACTAGCCCCGCTGCTAATTGGTGGGACTTCTACTATGCTGCCCATGCTGCTGCTAACACTATTAGATAGGTAGAATTTTCTACACATTTCATGAACTATCATATTTCTGCTGGCCTGATGAAAATAAAGAAGAATGAATTCTTATCACTCAAGCAAGGCAATATGACAGTGAGTGAATATCGCGATAAATTCATTCAGCTGTCAAGGTATGCTCCAGAGAAGGTTGCTGATGACCAAAGGAAGCAGGGGCAGTTCATGGAGGGACTCATTGGGCCACTCTAGTACCAACTAGTATCTCACACCTTCACATCTTTCCAGAGGCTTCTGGACAAGGCCATCGCACTTGAACACAAACGTGTTCAGCTTGACGAGATGAAAAGGAAGGCTATCACCCAGGGTCAGGGGAGCAGTAGCATCCGCCCTCGCTATGTTCCACCCCAGGGTACACCATCTCATCCTAGAGGAGGGCAACAGTCCTACCAGCGACCAGCTCAGTAGACACCACAGGCGACTCCGCAGACTTCGCATACTCGTCAGGCTACCCCCACTGGCACCCCCAGCGAGACCTGCTGGCCAGGGCACTACTATAGACACCACCTGCTTCAAGTGTGGTGAGGTTGGGCATTATGCCAATGATTGTCTGAAGAGGAATCCCAACACACTCGCTCGAAGCAATGTTCAGGGTAAGAAACAGACTCCGACTACCGGCAAGGGGTTCAGTATTGCCAGTGTCAACCAAGTCAGTGTTGATGCTACTGCTGATGGTACTGATATTGCTATAGGTACGTTCTTTATTAATTCAGTTCCTGTAGCTATATTATTTGATTCTGGAGCTACGCATTCGTTCATTTCTACTCGTTATGTCAATACAAATGAGTTACGTCTACAAACTATGCAAAAAACCATGATAGTAATCACCCCTAAAGGGCCTATTGAAGCAAATTTTATGACCAACAGATTAACACTAACAATCATGGGGAGGGAATTCTGGTCTATGCCTATAGTATTAGAAGAGAGTAGTATAGATCTGATTCTTGGTATGTCATGGTTAAGGAAAGCAAAGTCAAATATACATTGTGCTAGGGGAACCATAGAACTCACTAGTCCAAAAGGAGAAAGATTTGAAGTCATGATCACCTTAACCACCTCCACCTGACCCACCATTTATTTAGTGGATGGTAAATTTGTGGGCAGACACATCCATGTGGTTAGAGAGTTCCCATATGTCTTTCTAGAGGAGTTACTCAGAATGCCACTGGATAGGGAAGTTGAATTTGTTATTGATCTCTTACTTGTAACCGCTCCTATTTCTAAAAGACCATACATGATGTCAGTGGAAGAATTAAAAGAACTCAAGAAACAACTAACAGAGTTACAGGAGGCGGGGTACATTCGTCCGAGTTCCTCACCTTGGGGAGCACTGATTTTGTTTCTACAAAAGAAGGATGGTTCACAGATGATGTGTGTTGATTATAGATCACTTAATGATGTCACAATTAAGAATAAGTACCCTTTACCTCGTATTGAAGATTTATTTGATCAGATGAGAGGTGCTAGGGTATTATCTAAGATTGATCTCATATTGGGTTATCATCAAATGAAGATTAGGCCTTCTGATATTCCTAAGACGACTTTCTCTACCTGATATGGTCTATATGAGTTCACTGTCATGTCGTTTGGCTTGACTAATGCACTGGCCTAATTCATGAATCTGATGAACAAGGTGTTTATGGAGTATCTTGATAAGTTCGTCATGGTGTTCATCGACGACATCTTGGTCTATTCCAAGAATGATGGTGATCATGAGGAACATCTACGATTGGTACTACAGAAGTTAAGGGATAATCAACTCTATGCCAAGTTCAACAAGTGTGAGTTCTGGCTTGATGAAGTACCATTCCTTGGGCATATCATCTCTAATGGAGGAATATCAGTGGATTTGGCTAAAGTGAGAGATAGTAGGATGGAAGATACCAAGTTCGGTCACGGAAATCTGGAGTTTTCTAGGGCTCGCGGGTTACTACCAGCGATTCATTGAGGGATTCTCAAAGATAGCGAAGCCTATGACCTCACTACTAGAAAAAGGAAGGGAGTTTAAGTGGACTCATGAATGTCAAGGGAGTTTCAATCAATTAAAGTTTAGATTGATGTCACCCGTAGTGTTGGTTATGCCAGATCTATAGAAGGGATTTGATATATATTGTGATGTGTGCCGCCAAGGCTTGGGTTGTGTTCTTATGCAAGAAGGACATGTCATTGCCTGCGCATCTCGCCAATTGCAGAAACATGAGTTGAACTACCCCACTCATGACTTCGAACTGACAGCCGTAGTGCATGCTCTCAAGATATGGAGGCATTATATTATGGGAACTAAGTGCCAAGTCTATACTGATCATAAGATCTTAAAGTATATCTTTACTCAGAAAGATCTCAACCTTAGGCAACGCCGTTGGTTGAAACTCATCAAGGATTATGACATGGAAATCCACTATCATCCGGGCAAGGTGAATCTGGTTGCAGATGCCTTGAGTCGGAAGGAGCATGTTCATGCAGCTATAGTTACCCAATTACCCGATGAGTTAATAGAAGACTTTGAAAGGCTCAACTTGGGGATAGTTGCACATGCTGAAGGAATCACTATAGAAGTGGAACCCATCTTAGAGCAAGAGATACGCAAGGTTCAGGTCGGAGATGCTAAGATTCAAGGAATCAAAGATCTGATGGCAGAAGGTAGAGGTCCAAACTTCACGGAGGATGAACAAGGCACAATATGGTTCAAGAACAGGATATGTGTTTCTGAGATTGACAACCTCCGTGAAACCATTCTGAAGGAAGCCCATGACTTAGCCTACTCCATTCATTCTAGAAGTACCAAGATGTATCAAGATCTGAAACAAAAGTATTAGTGGTATGGTCTAAAGAGGGATGTTTCTTCACAGGTAGCATTGTGTGATGTTTACCAGAGGGTGAAAGATGAACATCAGAGACCTGCCGGTTTGCTGCACCCGCTTAAGATTCCTTAATGGAAATGGGAAGAAATTGGTATGGACTTCATCGTTGGTCTACCCCGCACAACTACTGGGTATGACTCTATTTGGTTGATTGTGGATAGACTAACTAAGGTGGCCCACTTTATCCCAGTGAATACCACATATTTGGCACGGATAGTTTGTCTACACGGAGAACATAAGAAGATCGTGTTAGACCGAGGATCCAGTTCACTTCTCGGTTTTGGCAGAGGTTGCATGAGTGCTTGGATACGAAGTTGAGTTTCAGCTCGGCCTACCATCCCCAAACTGATGGGCAGACCGAGAGAACCAACCAAGTACTAGAGGATATGTTAAGAGCTTGTGCTCTTAAACATGGTGGCAGTTGGGATAAGAGTTTACCCTATGCAGAGTTTTCTTACAATAACAGTTACCAGGTGTCGGGTACCGTAATTAGGGGTACCCCAATTGCATGGCTAGAAAACATCCTCAAAACAGACTGTAAAGACCGGTAAGCGCGGTTCAAAGTTGAAGCCTCGTCAGCCAAGGGGCGCGACCTCGTCTCGCCCGAGCCCGATCTCGGGCAAGAACAGTAGACCCGGACGGATTCGCGCCTCGCCCGAGGACCTCCTCAGGCAGTGGGTGCACCCCCGGCTCGCCCGAGGCCAAGCTCGAGCAAACTTTGTCGTACAGCAACCTCGGCCAAATCGCCTTACCAACTGATCGTATCGCATGCGCATTTAATGCGGGGATCGCCTGACACCTTATCCTGACACGCGTGCCTCAGTCGGCAAGGTCGAAATGACCGCAGTCACTTCGCCCCTTTATTGATCGTTCTGACAGGGAAACAACACTATTCACCCTGTTCCGACTACTGTGCCAACCACCAGGGTAAGACTAACAACAGTAAGTCACGACCTCTCCCGAGTTCAGCCTCGGGCGCAATAGGGAACTCTGCCTCGCCCGACCCCAGGCCTCGGCCTCAGCCCCGGCCTCGGGAGAAGGTCTCTGCCTCGTCCGACCCCAGGCCTCGGCTTCAGCCTCGGCCTCGGGGGAAGGTCTCCGCCTCGCCCGACTCCAAGCCTCGGCCTCAGTTTCGGCCTCGGGAGAAGGTCCCCGCCTCGCCCGACCTCAGCATCGGCCTCAGGAGAAGTCGCTGCCTCGCCCGACCTCGGCCTCGGACCGACTACACTACAGGGGATACATCATTACCCTACCTCTAGCTAGCCGACTCAGGCTACGAAGGAACAAGACCGGTGTCACATCTAGATTACTCCGGCAACAGGTAATGATGGTTCCCTGCATGCGTCCATGACGTCGATTGTTCTCAGCTCTCTACGAAGGCAAAGAAACGTCAGTAGGACCCAGGGTCGCACCGCCAGCTGCGGTTCTACAAGGCTCAAGTACTTCTCCGCCGGCCACGTTAGCACATAGCTACACCCCCATGTACAGCTGGACCGTCTCCTTGTATCTATAAAAGGGGATGTCCAGGGCCTTCCCAAGGGAGAGAGGCACACACAGACATGCGGAGGAGGCCAACTCAGACGGCTCACTCCAAGGCCACACCCTCTCTTGCGAAGCTTGTAACCCCTACTACGAGCACCCCGGTGCAAGATAATATAAGCCTCATCCCCCCTCTCATGTTTCATCTTGCATCAACCCATCTGGGCAGGGACACGCAGCGTCAAATTCACTGGTCGGTTGAGGGTCCTCGCGGGTCCAAAACGCCGACAGTTGGCGCGCCAGGTAGGGGTTCTGCTGCGTGTTGACAAATACTTTCCCGTTGAGTTCCAGATGGACAATCTTCAGCAGCCTCTTCAGCCCGGGACGGTGCTCCGCTTCGGGAGTCTCGAGTTCATGTCCAGCGATGGTAGCTACGACATGGTACTCCTCCCCTCGCAGCACGACAACAACGACGGTCGTTGGCTCGCCCGGCGGAGGCGAACTCGACGACGGCATCTCCCCGCGGCAGAAGAGGAACATCCGGATTTGCCCCGCCACCCTCCTCGCCGGAGAAGGAGAAGACGGAGCAACCGTGGCCAGGCAAGAGGCGGCACCTCGTCAGCTGTCGGACCAGAGCGAGCCGATGATGCCGGCACCCCTGCGGGGGACATGTCGGGTGTTGTCCTCGCACCTGAGACAACGACGGGTGTCACTTCCCAGCAACGTGCCAACCCCAAGCGGACTGATAACGCCGGCACCCTTGCGAGGGACTTGTCGGACATTAGTCTCGCACCTGAGATAACGACACATTCCATCCCCAATGCGACTTCACCACCGTCCATCAACCAGGAGGTACCATCAGTTTTCCACCCTGTTCTCTTTAGATTCAGCTTCGATCCACCAAGCGACCCCACTTCGGTGAGCGCTTTCGAAAGGGCATATCCTGACCTTCCGGGGTACCATATGTGGTCAACTTGGGACCGACTGACGGCCATCTCAACCTCCAGACCCGCGGGTTCCGAGGAAGAAGACGACCCCAAATTCAGTTGGGATTTCTCCAGACTCCGTGATCCCAGTGCCATGCGAGACTTCATGTCCGCATGTGACCACTGCCTCTCCGGTTACTCTGACGATGGCCACAGCCTTGACGATGAGGGTTACGACCAAGTCGCGAGTGTTTCCACATCGATCAGGGGGATCACGACGAAGACAACCACCTCGGCATGCCAGGAAATGACGACGCCCCTGTGCCTGCGTCTTGCGTTGAGATCTCGCGGGAGCTAGCTGTGGTCCGAGTCCCTGCGGGGGGTCAGGACACATAGCTCGAGCAACTCCACGAGATGCAGGCCAAGCTCGACGAAGAAACGGGGCGACTTGTGCAGCTCCGACAAAACATCGAGCATGAGTGGGCAGGCCGAGCACTCGCCGGAGGAGCGCATCATCGGGCCCGGGACGTCCAGTGTCGTATCATTGATGATGTCAGGGCAGGGCTGCCCCGGCCTTCAGCGGGGCAGGCCAGAACCTAGCTGCAGTGGTGATGCTACTTCGAACAATGTCGGAGCCATCCACCACCGAGGGGCGACGTATCCAGGGCGAACTCAAGGACCTCCTGGAAAACGCCGTTGTCCGACGAGCCGAGAGCTCTGCCTCCCGAGGGTGAGGAGGCCCCTCGGAGCATCATGCAGCATCCTCTCGACGCATGTGCGAGGCCTTGGTCCACACCGAGCACACAGGAGACAGGACACCTGCAGCCCGGGATCGCCTCGGCGACGAGCAACACCGCCGCGACCGTCGAGCCCGCCTCTAGGAGAAGGTGCGCCGAGGCTACCACCCCAGGCTTGGGGGACGCTACGACAGTGAGGAGGATCGGAGCCCCTCGCCCGAACCACCAGGTTCGCGAGTCTTCAGCTGGGCCATACGACGGGCGCCGTTCCCGGTCCGGTTCCGAGCCCCGACTACCATTACCTGTGTACTCAGGGGAGACAAGGACGGAGTTGTGGCTTGCGGATTACTGGCTGGCGTGCCAGTTGGGAGGGACAGACGACGACAACCTCATCATCCTCAACCTCCCCCTTTTCCTCTCCGACGCTGCCCGGGCCTGGCTGGAGCATCTGCCTCCTGCGCAGATCTTCGGCTGGGACGACCTAGTCAAGGCCTTCGCTGGAAATTTCCAAGGTACGTACGTGCGCCCTGGGAACTCATGGGATCTCCGGAGCTGCCGCCAGTAGCCAGGGAATCCCTGCGAGAGTACATCCGGCGGTTTTCAATGTAGTGCACCGAGTTGCCCAACATCACTGACTCGGATGTCATCGGAGTCTTCCTCGCCGGCACCACATGCCGGGACCTGGTGAGCAAACTAGGGCGTAAGACACCCACCAAGGCGAGCAAATTGATGACATAGCTACCAAGTTCGCCTCTGGTCAGGAGGCGGTCGAAGCCATCTTCCGGAAGGATAAGCAACCTCAGGGAAGGTAGAAGGAAGACGCCCCCGAGGCGTCCGTCCAGTGTGGCACGAAGAAGAAGACCAGGAAGAAGGCGCAAGCAAAACGCGACGCCGTTGACGTGGATCTCGTCGCTGCTGCCGAGCACAGAAATCCTCGGAAGCCTCCCGGAGGGGCTAACATGTTCGACAAGATGCTCAAGGAGTCGTGCCCTATCACAGGGGTCCCGTCAAGCACACCCTTGAAGAGTGCGACATGCTCCGGCGTTACTTCAATAAGGCTGGACCCTCGGCAGAAGGTGGCAAGGACCAAGGCAACAACAAGAAGGGGGGTGACAAGGAAGAAGAGTTCCCGGAGGTCCACAACTGCTTCATGATCTACGGTGGGCAAGTGGCGAATGCCTCGGCTCGACACCGCAAGCAAGAGAGCCGGGAGGTCTGCTCGGTAAAGGTAGCAACGTCAGTCTACCTAGACTGGTCCGACAAACCCATTACCTTCGACCAAGGCGACCACCCCAACTGCGTACCGAGCCCAGGAAGGTACCCGCTTGTCGTCGACCCCGTCATCGGCAACGCTAGGCTCTCCAAGTGATGTGTCACGATGCCCGATCTTCACGACGTAGGATCAATCTTCAGATAACTAGCTTCAAAGAAGCCAAGATAACTTGCTGCAAGCAGCGATAACTAGTGCAACCTGACAAATAAAACTCGAAGCCAACCACCGTCTTTAACCGGCAGCCTGAATCGAGGATTCGCCCAACCACACTCTCAAAGAAACAACCAACACAGCCTACAATCAATCGAGGAGACCTCGAAGGGAGTAGGAGCACCACTTGGGAGTGGATGAAGCCACCGCTTCTGCAATTCCACGAAGGAATTCACAAGAGCAAAGGGGTAGAGATCACTCTCAATATTTGTTAGCACACAGCTGAACAAAGGGGTTCTGTTTTAGATTATCAAAAGCTGCCTTACATCATAGACATGGGGGGGTATTTATACTAGTAACAACCAGCCTTAGCGAGGTATAAACATGAAACAAAAGTATTTTCATGTGCTAATGTGAAGGAGCCTCTTCGAGAGATCTACATAACTAAATTTCGTGTGTCTGTTTGACTTCTGCGCTGTCTTCAGTATTTTGATAATAACTTCTCCTAGGAATCTCCAAATGATGTGGGACTGGTTGCGTTAGAAAGCTGACTTGATAATCTTTCTCACCATATATAGTATGCTTAATGAAACTTCGTAGAATGATGCAGTTTAATACGAAAACTTGGTCATCAAGCAGACTGTTGACCTTCTGACCAGTCAGCACTAAAGTAGGTAAGCTGCCTTTCTGGTAGATTTGATTAAGTCGGCTTTAGAAGCATTGGAAACTAGACTTCAAGAGCTTTCCAAAAAGTACTTATGGGCCTTCATAGCTTTTGGAAATCAAAAGATATGACTGTTTCTTCTGGACGGTTCTGTTGCGCTGGACTGACTCGGACATAGCTCTTCTTGCTGATTCGCCTTTGATATGTTTTGTCCTTCCTCTTTGGTGAACCTAAGTAATATCAACATACACGACTTAGATAGCATAAAGTTCTCATTAGTGTTTAATTGAAATTTATTAAGTAGCGCGTGCACCTCTTGTTGTAGCTTCTTAGCTCGGCTACGTGTAATTGGTCCATCAAACACTTGGGTTGGTGATGATGTTGGTTGTACTTGAGTTGATGTAATATGACTTGAGGGTTGTAATGTATTGCTTAATGGCGTGGTCATATCATCCTCCTCCCCTTGAAAAGGAGTCGTTCTCGACTCTGAAGTGTCTTCACTTGTATATGGTAAGAGGTCAGCAACATTGAACGTGCTGCTCACGCCATAGCTTGGTGGAAGATCTATCTTGTATGCATTATCATTGATCTTGGTAAGAACACGAAATGGACCATCCCCTCGTGGCATCAATTTGGATTTGCGCTAATCAGGAAAACGCTCCTTGCGCAAGTGAATCCAAACCAAGTCACCCGGTTCAAACAACACTTTCTTCCTATGCTTGTTCATGCTTGTTGCCTTGCGCACTGCTTTGAGCTCAATTGCTTCCTTGGTCTTCTCATGTATCTTTTTTATGTATGCAGCACGCTTGGAAGCTTCCATATTAGTTCCTTCCTGCAATGGAAGGGGCAACAAATCTATCGGAGCAATAGGTTTGAACCCATATACAATTTCGAAGGGGCATAAATTAGTTGTAGAATGTACTGCCCTGTTATAAGCAAACTCCACGTGTGGCAAACATTCCTCCCAATCCTTCAAGTTCTTCTTTACCATTGTTCGCAGCAGCATTGACAATGTACGATTCACCACTTCAGTTTGGCCATCAGTTTGGGGGTGGCATGTGGTGGAGAACAAAAGTTTAGTCCCAAGCTTTGCCCACAATGTTTTCCAAAAATAGCTCACAAACTTCACATCACGGTCAGATACGATGGTCTTGGGCACTCCATGTAGTCTCACGATTTCTCTGAAAAACAAATTAGCAACATGTGAAGCATCGTCGCTCTTGTTGCATGGAATAAAATGAGCCATTTTTGAAAATCTATCAACCACAACAAAAATAGAATCTCTCTTTTTTTGAGTCTTCGGCAGCCCTAAAATAAAATCCATGCTTATGTCTTCCCAAGGAATTTTAGGAGCGGGTAAAAGAGTATATAAACCATGAGGGTTCAGTTTTGACTTAGCTTTGTGACAGGTGACACAACGCTCCACAAATCTGATGACGTCTCTCCTCATCTTGGGCCAATAGAAATGATCACAGAGCAGTTCATAAGTCTTCTTTTGTCCAAAATGACCTGTTAGACCTCCTCCATGTGACTCCTGCAATAAAAGCAATCTAACCGAAGAATTTGGTACACAAAGTTTGTTAGCTCTAAACAAAAATCCATCATGTATATGATATTTTTCCCAACCTTTTCCATCTCTACAATGATTGTATGGTTCTGAAAATTCAGGATCATCTTTATACATTTCTTTCAAATTTTCAAGACCCAAAACTTTTACCTCTAGTTGATTCAACAACACATTCCTTCGAGACAAGGCATCAACGACCACATTGTCCTTACCTTTCTTATATTTCACAATGTATGGAAATGTTTCGATAAACTCAACCCATTTGGCATGGCGACGGTTCAGTTTGGCTTGCCCTTTCAAATACTTCAAAGCTTCATGATCGGAATGAATAACAAACTCTTTTGGCCATAAGTAGTGCTGCCATGTTTCAAGCGCTCGGACCAAAGCATACAATTCTTTGTCATACATAGAATAATTTAATTGAGCACCTCCCAATTTTTCACTAAAATATGCTATAGGTTTTCCTTGTTGCATTAAAACTCACTACTAGGAAACCCCCTTGTATGTACGTTTTAGTTGTAGCGCACACAAAAGCGTCTCTACGGCGGTACATAAAGACGTTATTTGAAACAATTTTAAGAACGCATCAAAATGTTACGGTATTTGACACGCTTTCAACGTGAAGAGATACCTAAACACAATTTTAACACGCTATTAAAATCGTATTAGAATGACACGAAATTAGACACGCTTTCAATCGTCAGTAACCTATAGACACGTTGCAAAACACGTATTAAAATCGTCTATAGAAACCTTAAGAAGCTTTTTGATATGCAATTAAAAACGTATAAAAATGACATAATTAGACATGCTTTCAATACATGACTAACATGAAGATACGTCATAAAGCGCATCGAATAACCGTTCTTAGCCACATAGAGATGTTTTTTATGTGATAACGAAATATCTCTAGTTGATATGAAATTAGATACGCTTTTAACCGTTACTACTTGAAGACACGTTTTAATGTGTATTACCAATTTATCCTTAACCATGTACAGATGTTTTTGGTGTAAAATTTAAAACATGTAACCTACTGAGGTATATTAGTCACCATAGTTGTTGTGTGGTATATCTTCCACTAGAGCTAACGTGGCATATATTATAGGAGGCTAACACTACAAGAAACTGATAAATATTCATGGGTAAAAGTAAGAACGTGGGTACCCACGTTCTTACTTGAGTTAAGTTCATGAGTTATGTTAAAGACGAGGGTACTCACGTTTTTAATTTAAATTCGTGGGCCCTAGATAAAACCATCGAACTTAACGAGTTAGGAACGTGGGTACCCACATTTTTAAGTTAAGTTTGTCGGGCTTGTGGACACTGTCTAATCCTGAAAACCTAAATGCAAATCCCACGCGCGACTCTCTCTCTCTCTCGAGCCTCCTCCTCTCTCACCCTGTCTCATCCCGCCCACACGCGCTTCTCTCTCACCAGCGGCAGCCCGCGCCGCCGCCGCGCCACCTCGAGCGGCCGCGCCGCCGCCGCACGACCGCGGCCGGGCCCGCCGCCACCGCAACATCACCTCCCTCGCGGTGCTCCGCTCCCACCGCAAGCTCGGGCTCGCCACCAAGCTCATGTCCGCCGCGCAGGCAGCCATGGACAAGGTCTTTGGCGCCGAGTACGTCTCCCTCCACGTCCGCCGATCCAACCGCGCCGCCTTCAACCTCTACACCTCCACTCTCGGGTACCAGATCCACCGCGCAGGCAGCCATGCAGTATTTTGGTTATTATAATCTTGTATTGTGGAAGCACTATTGTCCTTACTATATCTATCTATTTCCGCACTTGTTTAACCCACGGGCTGTTTTATATGTGTTCCTTTTGAATTGCTCGATCCCTTTTGCTGCTCTTCGTCTTCTTCATGGGAATGTATGTTTCCTTTGCTCGGCCTTGCTCTCTGCTGTGCTCTGCTCTAACGTACGCAGCCTCTGGTTGTAGCACACCACACCCCTTCTATTATTTTGGAGAAACTGGAAGCGTTTCGGGTTTGGAATTTGGCACCTAGCTTGAATGCCACCGAAACCATTTTGGAGCTGAGTAGGGCTCATTAAGTGATCTCTGGCAAATGATTGAGCAAGCAATGCAGAACTTGTACTTAGCAAAGTAGGTTTTATGTTTCAAGGTTACGACTGCAGCTACAGCCTGATGTTTTTATGCCTAATTTGTTCTTCTGTTCTAAGCAAGTGATTGTTCCTAGATATGCTAGACCATTCATGACTTTTTATCCACTTGTACATACTTTTTTTTCTGTGGCCTCACAGTGGCATGCTTTTCATTTGCTAGTTTTTAGCAAGTATTGGAGATACAGATACATGCTGCTTTTTTCGTGGAAGAGTGGTGATTTTTTGTCTTCCGAAGGTCAGTAGGATTATTATGCATTCTCAAGTGCTGCTCTGTATATTTTTGCAGATAGTAAATTGCCAAGGCTGTTGTAATGGGGGCCAATGGTCATCATGAACTTCGCAGAGGTTGTAATGGCACCGTCTGCAATGGTAGTATAAGACCACTCGATTACTTTGGTGATGTAGATCCATGGACGGCTTGGGCATACAAGCCTCGAATGATCTCGCTCTTGCTGACGGGAACATGCCTTTTAATATGAGTTCATAGTCTTTTATCTGTGGAACATTTAATAGACACGAACATGCCTTTTTTAAATAATAATAATATATCATTGGTTATGGCCTGTTGTGGTGTTTTTGGACCTTTTTCTTCAATTTGAATCACCATTATATATATTATCCAAAATACTGCAGATGCACATGAATTTTATGTTTGATAAGTATTGTTTCATGTTTTTATCAGTTGGGCAAGTGGTGCTCTCGATCCAGAAAGGAGCTCATCTGCTGATCGTGTTTGGTCAGTCAAGAGGTATTTGTAATGATTTGTCCTCTTCTATTGCTTTTTCTTGCAGCTATATTTTTTTATGAAGCTTCCTTGGTGCTGAACTGAACTCAATATTTCCAATCACCATTTTTCTTAGTCTCATGTGCTGGTTACCATTTTAAGGAGAGCTTCTGGACTAATTTATACTATCTCTTGTTAACAGGGGTGTATTTGCGATGATTGTTGTTTTTTTGGCTTACTCTTTTCTTCAGGCACCTTCAACGTGAGTTACAGAACTCTTTTCCTGACTCTGATTATTGTTTTATATCACCACAATCAAAAGGTAGATTTATGCGTAGAGGTGTCCCCAAGGCTTCATAAGGCAAAAAAGACACTGAACACCAGCTGCTCAGGATACAGTCATGTAAAAAATTCTGAAAGCATTTTACTTTTTTTCGCGAAAGTGCCTGACCATGTATTTCATTTTGTGGGGGGGGAGTTCGATCACACACATGTCAAAACCAAGAAGAGAGTGTAAACTTCATAAAGCAGTTTACTTGAGCCTTGAGGTACCTCATAGTCATATAGATAGATATAGTAAGGACAATAGTCATTTGGTTATTATAATCTTGTATTGTGGAAGCACTTTTAGAAAATCTGATCTCCTTTAAGCTAAGCTGCAGCAGTATAAAAAAACTCGGCTCGGGAGGGAATGACCGCCCTCCCGGTATAATAATAAGAAGGACCTGAACCACTGGTCCCGACCAAGAACACCAACGAACCCTAGCCCCCAATCACTAACCGGCCGATTACAACTGCTCACTCTGCAAGGAAAATAAACAAGAGCAAGCTATTCTTTAGTACTGTTCTATGTGAAACATGTTTTTGCCTTGAGAGAGGTAAGAACTCCGACCTAAATCGACTCTCTGAAGTGATCAGCTAGCGCTGTGCTTATTGGATGATGCGTTGATTGGCCGAGCCTTCGTGCCTTTAGCTGGCTGTGCTGCTGCCTGTGTCCATCTGTTCTAGCGGATTGCAACAACAGGTACACGTTGCGTGCTAGTGCTAGCACCGGTAATCGAGTGGTCATCAGGTCGAGAACGAGGTTTGGACTTTATCTGCGAATCAGATCGTTGCTGTTTGATCAGCGACTAGAGGTGTCGTACAGAAGGGGGGGGGACGGGTAGGTAGTCTTCTTTCATTTTTCTGCTACTATTTTTTCCAACAGTGACGACTGACGAGCAGGTAGTACTAGTCTAAGACTCTAGTAAGTACCTCGATTCGATACGACGAAATCAAATATATATAGAAATGGTTGCACAGGACAAAAAATATAAACATGAGCCCAAAAAAGTACGTTTTACTCGCTTCTGTTAGAGAGAGTACAACCGTTTTTTTGTCACAATGCAGTGCAACTTGTTTAATGTCTATGGCCTGTTGATATCAACAGCCTAACTAGTACAGGGAATGGGAGGATAAACCAAATAATTTGAGTGGTGCGTGCCAAATGCCATCACTTGTGCCCATCCTTTTGTCCATCCTTGTTTATGTTGCAACACATTGAGTATATCATCTGAAGAAGCAAACAAGCTTTATGTAACACATAATGTGTATAAACAATTCATACTTATGTTGCAACATACTTTCATCTGACTTTTTTTTGTTATCTTAAGTTGCACCACAGACAGTTTATGTGTTACATAAAGCTTGTTTGCTTCTTAAGAGGATGTAAAATACTCATTTTCAGGAAAAAGTCATGTGGTTTTTTCCCACTCTTGCTTCATTGCTTGTTCTTGGATTTGAGCCCATGTCAAGGGCTTGAACGCCCAATTTCCATAACTATGAATAGTGCATCTTTTCCAATCTACCTCTGATTACTCATGCTTGCTGAATTTAGTTTCTTTTAATGTATAGGCATTCAAGGCTGGAGGCAAATAACTATGAATAGTGCATCTTCTAAAATCTCTCACTAAATCAGGTAGCTGTTCTCACTAAATCAGCCAGCTCTTCTACTTGTCCCATTGTCATCCAGGTACTTATTTGGGATGTATGTTCAGATCTTGTGATGCTGTTTAATTCTTGTGAGGCATAATGTGTCACAGGTGATTGTGGATGTGGTGATAGTGGAAGTGATCCACCACCCCCAGAATTTTCACTCACATCACCTGTACCCGCTGGAATACCCATTTGCTGACCAGGTACAGTAAACTGAAACGGTGTGATTGAAATATCTGTGTCTATTTCAGTCGACTGAAAACAACTGTCACTGTTCCAGTTCCATGCCACATCCTCTTCAAACTTCACATCTCTACTTATGTATAATCTCTTAGTTGTAGGATCAACCATTCTGTAACCCTTTGTGCCTGATTCATATCCTAGCAGAACCATTTTAGTAGACCTGTCTGACAGCTTGTCGACTCCAGGACCTACCTTCTTGACATGACCTATGCATCCAAAAGTTCTGAGATGACCCACTTGTGGTTTACTGCCATGCCATGCCTCATATGGAGTTTTCCCTTGCACACTTCTTGGCAATATTATATATGAGGAGGTACCTAGACCATCTAATCAGATTCGTACACTAATTAATGCTATTGGCTATGTTATTCCTTGGCCAATTACACATGTAAGTTTCTTTTTTATTTGAAATAGTACATGTGTCCCCATAACAACTTCAAATTGAGTTATTGATCTAACACATGCTTCATAGGTGAAGCAAGCTAGAAGCTCATCTTGTACCCGCAACAAGTTGGTACCTGCAGCACGTGGACAAAGCTAGATGGCGTGGACAAAGCTAGATGGGAAGCCTAGTATAATTGCAAAGTGAATCAGTTAGATTCTAGTAGTTACTAAAATTTTTAAGTGATATTTGTATGATATTGCCACTTTGGCTTTGCTTCTTTGTGAACACAATTGGCAGTTACTGAACATGTTTGCTATCGAGTTAGTTAGCTTCTTGATATTTTGCCAAGGCCAAAAGCAATATTATTGAGGGTTTATAATTTGATTTTTTTAACATTCATCTCGATGCACATTTATATATATAAATATATAAATGAAAACATCTTTTTTTGGCACGTAATAAAGTGTTACAGTATAACGTGTCTATATTATTACAAACAAATATAGATGTATGTACAAAATCGTTTCTACAAGTCTTAATACACACTTTGACGTTACTATATAACGTATTGATATGCATAGGCACACAATACAAACGTGGCTATATTATTGTTTCTACTTTTGTTAACATGTGTTTTGGCATTACTATAAAATGTGTCACTCGCCAGTTCAGCTGACACGTCACCTTTCCCCATCACCTGCCACGTCATTTTTCCACATCACCTGCCATGTCACCTATCCACATCACTTGCCATGTCATCATTCGTGTCACCTACTATATCGTCTCTATACTCCTTAATGCGCAATAAAGCATCACTATAAAACGTGACTATAGTAATACACATGAATTATGAATGTATCTATAATATCGTATCTATATTTTTTCACACATAATAAAACGTTACTATATGACGTAACAACAATAATAGACACATGTTATATGTGCATCTATAAAAGCGTATCAATGTGTCTAAACATGCATCTAACGTGTCTATGAAACGTCTATTCATCTAATATATACGCTTACGACAATCGTTTCTACAAAGTCTGATACGGTCCATACGAAGACGCTTCTAACACGTTTTTGGAAAGCGTGCGTACATTCATATAGAGACGAATTAAAGCGTGCCTATTGTCCAAAAAAGCATAGCTACAAGGGGGGTTTTCTAGTAGTGACTCCTCCTATCCCAATCCCACTAGCATCACATTCTACTTCAAAAGTTTTAGCGAAATCAGGAAGAATAAGTACAGGTGCTTCAGTCAAACGTTTCTTCAATTCTTGAAAAGCATCTTCTTGTGAGTTTCCCCATTTAAATTCAACACCTTTCTTTGTCAATTCATTTAAAGGGGAAGCAATGGTACTGAAATCTCGCACAAATCTTCTATAAAAACCAGCAAGACCATGAAAACTTCTTACTTGACTTACATTCGTTGGAGCTGGCCAATCCTTGATGGCTTTCACCTTGGATTCATCCACCTTTATTCCTTTTGCTGAAACAACAAAGCCAAGAAACACAACATGGTCTGTGCAAAAACTGCACTTCTCAAGATTAGCAAATAATTTCTCCTTTCTAAGCTCATCTAAAACCTGTCGAATGTGTTTCACATGTTCATCAAAAGACTTGTTGTAAATTAGAATATCATCGAAGTAGACAACAACAAATTTTCCAATGAAAGTTCTTAAGACATGGTTCATTAATCTCATAAAAGTACTAGGAGCATTAGTCAACCCAAAGGGCATCACTAACCATTCATACAACCCAAATTTTGTTTTAAATGCAGTCTTCCATTCATCTCTGGTTTTCATTCTTATTTGATGGTATCCACTTCTCAAATCAATTTTAGTAAAAATTGTGGAACCACTTAATTCATCAAGCATATCATCTAGTCGTGGAATAGGATGGCGATAGCGAACGGTAATATTATTTATAGCTCTACAATCAACACACATCCTCCATGATCCATCTTTCTTAGGTACTAAAATCACAGGAACAGCACAAGGGCTTAAGCTTTCACAAACAAAACCTTTATCAAGAAGTTCTTGCACTTGCCTTTGTATTTCCTTAGTTTCTTCAGGATTGGTTCGATATGGTGGACGGTTAGGAAGTGCAGCCCCTGGAATAAGATCGATTTGATGCTCAATCCCTCGAATTGGAGGTAGTCCAACCGGTGTTTCTTGTGGAAACACGTCTTCAAAGTCCTACAAAAGATCAGCCACAACACTAGGAAGAGATGTTATGTCGTTAGGAGAGATCAAAACATCTTTGTTCACAAGTACAAAGAGCACTTGATATGGGTTGTTCCTCACTTCTCTCAGCTCAGATTTTGTGGCTAGCATAACTAGATGTTCTCCCTCTTCCTTCCTTTTATCTCTTGAATTTGGCTTGTAGCACTCGCTCACCGAATTGTGGATGGCACTCAATTTCTTTTGCTCTTCTCCTCCTCTACTTGCTGTACTAATTTCAGTTTTCTTTTGTAAATGTTCAACCATGATTTGTTGAGGGGTCATAGGCTTGAGTACAAACTTTCTCCCTTTCAGATCTAGCGTGTATTGATTTGTTCTTCCACAATGCTGAGAATATCGGTCATATTACCAAGGTCTTCCTAGCAGCATGTGACACACAGACATGGGTGCAACATCGCACTCCACTGTGTCAACATACTCTCCAATCTTGAACGAAACTTTCACCTTATAACCAATCTTGATATCTCCCGATTCATTCAACCATTGGACATGATATGGATGAGGGTGTCGCTGCAACTTTAAACCAAGCTTTTCAACCATCTCACGACTTGCAAGATTATGGCAGCTCCCTCCATCAATGATCACCTTTACTACATTGTCTTGCACTTTGGCTCGCGTTTGAAAAAGATTATGTCGCTGTCCAATTTCAGCTTCTTTCATTTGAACACTCAAGATTTGTGTAACCACAAGAGTAGTACCATGCTCAAATTCACATCCCGTATGTTCTTCAGATTTATCAATGTCATCTTCATTTCCTGCTTCAGCTTCCTCTTCACTAGCTGATGTATATTCTCCATCATCAGTCACAAGGATCACACGATTATTTGGACACTCCTTTATGACATGACCACGACCTCCACACTTGAAGCACTGAATACCACTACTCTTGGCTGTTGAACCCACTAATGTTGAAGTGGATGCTGCTGGTTTATAACTCGTGTTTGGAGCAGCACCGTTCTTTCCACTAGAATTACCTTGAATATTGGATCGCAAGCCTCCAGTTGAACTTTTTGTCGCTGAGGATGCAACAGTAAACCTTGAGATCGATTTGCTTCCTCCAGTCATGGTTCGTGCACCATATGACAAGGGCTTGCTGCTCTTAGCATCTTGTTGCAGCTAGCGTTCAGCTTTGGTGGCTTGATGTACCAAATCAATAAGACTTTGGTACGGCTGAAACTCAACAATACGCTGAATGTTGCGGTGTAACCCAGCCATGAAACGTGCAATGGTTTGCTCTTCGTCTTCATACACATTGGCTCTAATCATGGCCTTCTCCATCTCCTTATAATACTCCTCAACAGAGAAACTTTCTTGCCTCAAATTCTGCAATTTATCAAAAAGATCACGCCGATAATGCTTCGGCACAAAACGAATTCTCATTTCTCGCTTCATCTCTTGCCAAGTAATAAAAGAGTCCTCTCCATCTTCTTCACGATCACGAGGAAGTTGCTCCCACCAAATCAGGGCATATCCTTCAAACTCAAGAGATGCCATTGCGAGTTTCTTCTCCTCTGAATAATTATGTAGGCGGAAGATTTTCTCCACCTTGAATTCCCATGTGAAATAATCTTCAGGATCAGATCTACCATCAAATTTTGGCATGGTAAACTTAAGTTTCCCAAATCTCTCTTCTTGGTTGACGCCTCTATGATGACGACGACCATAGCGATGTTGGGACTGATCATCATCATTCCCAAATTCAGATTCCTCATTGTCATCATTTCTTAGATTCCGGCCTCTTCCTCTACCACGTGCAGCACCTTGATTTCTCCTCCCATGTTCACTTGCCCTTCTAGAATAATTTCCTTCACCTTCTTCCCCATCTTCATCATGGTTTCTTACACCGTCAGGGAGTCGATGACGGCCTCTGATTTCAGCCATAAGTGTCTGAAGATCTTGTGCCAACAGATCTTGCTTGGCTTCTATGCTTTGTTTGAGCTCATTGAATTGTATCATGGTGACACATTCTTCAATTTCAATGTTGGGATCCATCTTCCTGCGAAATTAGTGGCGACAAGGCAACAAATATAGGTGGGATATGAAGCTATATAGAATCTCACAACCTGACCACTCTTAACAACCAAGGCTCTTATGAGTTCCCTGTGGGTTGCAAGAAAATGTGTGGTGGTAACAAGAAAGTGGTGGACAAGACCAGAGTACCGATTACGATGGCTTATATGTGGAGCTTGGTGGGGAATAATAAACAAGGAATACAATCTGAATCCTAGTTGTTGTAAAGTTAAATAACCATCCAACTAGAAGTTCCCTGCTTAGTGCTGACCACAAGATACGAGTGATGTAAATAGATCAAACACACGCGCAAGAAATTTCAGATTTGATGTAGACAAGGAGTATGATTGGAATGCAAGTGTTGCAATCAGATCCAACTAAAATTTTGCACCAAATGACAATAGCAAACTGGTTGAACAACTTGATAAACTTTCAGCACTTGTGCACATAAACAAATTGATTGTTCTACTTTTCTGTCACAATCTTGTTCAACACTTTTTTGGCACTTTTTTTATACTCTTTTTTATAGAACTAAACACAGAGATCTGATATGATATTGCACACTTTATAATAATTAACAAAGAACTCAACCAGCAGCTATAACTTAAATAGGATCAAAGTTAACGCGAAGGAAATGATGCGGGTTTTCAGATTTTTCTTTTTGTGGATATTTTCAGATATATATAAGAGGCTCAAAGGAAACACAAAGGATAGAGTGACCAGCAACTAAACAAAGATTCTAAGGACTGAAACTTAACAGAACTCACTAGAACAACAGATTGAAACAAAGGGCTATGGCAAAAATATTTTATAGCTTTTTGGTGGATAGGACGAACACAAAATATATGTAGCTAAGGGTAAAGAATCCTACCGTGGCAACTGAGGCTTTGATACCAGATGATGTGTCACGATGCCCGATCTTCACGACGTAGGATCAATCTTCAGATAACTAGCTTCAAAGAAGCCAAGATAACTTGCTGCAAGCAGCGATAACTAGTGCAACCTGACAAATAAAACTCGAAGCCAACCACCGTCTTTAACCGGTAGCCTGAATCGAGGATTCGCCCAACCACACTCTCAAAGAACCAACCAACACAGCCAACAATCAATCGAGGAGACCTCGAAGGGAGTAGGAGCACCACTTGGGAGCGGATGAAGCCGCCGTTTCTACAATTCCGCGAAGGAATTCACAAGAGCAAAGGGGTAGAGATCACTCTCAATATTTGTTAGCACACAGCGGAACAAAGGGGTTCTGTTTTAGATTATCAAAAGCTGCCTTACATCATAGACATAGGGGGTATTTATACTAGTAACAACCAGCCTTAGCGAGGTATAAACATGAAACAAAAGTATTGTTGGAGACTTGTTCTCAAATGCTATGAATTAAGAACAAGGCAACATAAAATGTTAAATGATACTATCCTTCGTCCATGAAGCATTATTCCTTTGGGGATAATGGGTCTTGGATGAAGGTTGATAAGGGTCTTATTACGAAGTTGAACCTTCGTAATAAACTTTTAATAAACATTGTAAGATAATGCAAAGTAAAAGATATAAAATGGATAAATGATTCACAGATGCATTATATCATATTCACTTAATATATTGAATCATTAAATACAATGATACCTATGCCTTGACAAAGGTTGTATTCCGAGAGATGTGATTGCCAATACCAGAATGTGTGAACAGTAACGGAATACTGTTCACTATTTATAGTCACAGGACACAGCCTGTGAGGAATTACAAGTATGCCCCTTATAAAAACTTACAACATTGACTCAGACCTTTATGGACTAAAAGGTCATTCTATCTTTAAGTCGGTTTGTAATGCCGAAGCTCTACGAAGAGGCACCTTCGGCTATCTTGTACGAACAGCTTCATCCGAGGATCACTTCTTTCTATAAGACCTTCGGCGACGAAGCATAGACCCAACAGTAGCCCCTTTCGCGGTGCTAGATCGTTTTTCGTAACGAGCTTGATTCGTGAAAAAAGTTTCTTAAGCTTCGGAGCGCCGAAGGTCTCAAAAAACACCTTCCCTGAGCTCGTTGTCGAGAAACGATTCGATTTCCCTGCTCGCAGCGGCCCCACCTTGCAGAGTTACTGTTCGGTCACTGCGGTCCACCGTACAGCGAGTGCGAGCGGGTGTCCGCCTGGTGTAAAACTCCTGGCGCTTCGCCTTCTTACCTGCGGCACTATATAAACAGACGAGTAGGTGTGAAGTTACCACAGCATTTACTGCTATTTGCACTGTTTTGCTGCCAAAATTTTTAACCATCGCCGAAGCTTGTTTGTCAGAATTGAACGAAGCTCCATCTTGAAGCCTGCTTCGGAGAAAAAAGTATTAAAGTTTCACAAGTTCATAGTTAAATGGCCAGAGTCCGTTCTACCGCTAGGGTTGAGCGTGAGGGGGACGAAACTGAAGCTTCGGAGACTGTCCCTATCTCCGAAGCCATGCAACGATCCGGGTTAGTGACTTCGGAGAAGATTCCTGGTGATGATGCGGAACAAGCTGTCGCTGAAGTAGAAGGAGAAGATGCTGGGAAAACTGACCCCGAAGATGATTATCACCTTGCCACGCCAAGCAAACCCAGTCATTTGGACTTCGGGAAATCTACTGTTTCAAAGGCTGATCTGTCCAAGATGGTAAAATCAGGCTATTTTACTGAAAATCAAAAGAAGCTATTACGCTTCGGGGGAGAAGAGACTACCCCGAAGCCGGAGAAAGATGAAATTGTTATTTTTAAGAGCTTCCTAAAGGCTGGATTAAGATTCCCCCTTCATGGGATTATTGCAGAGATATTGAAAAATTTTGGAATCTATTTTCACCAGCTAACTCCTAACGCTATCGTTAGGCTTAATGTTTATATCTGGGCACTCCGAAGCCAGGCGGTGGAACCATTTGCTGACAGCTTCTGCCGAGTTCACGAACTGCACTATCAGACAAAGGCTAGAAAGGATGGTTTACATGAGAATTTTGGTTGTTATAATTTTGCTTATCGGAAAACTACGAAGTATCCTGTGATCAGCTACCGAAGCAAATGGGCAGCAGGGTGGAAATCAGAATGGTTCTATGTTAAGGTTGATGATGATAAAGAAAAGCTTGTGCAAAGTCCACTGGAACTGACCTTCGGAGAAACCCGCCCCCAGTGCCATATGTTACCGGAGGGTCCGACTCAAAAAGCAATGTATGAATTCAAAATAATTGCAGAGAATATCAGTACAAGGGACTTGGTCCAAGAATTCTTGGCTTTCAAGGTTTTTCCTAGTGTAAAAGAGTGGGAAATGCCGAAGCTGAAGGGGGAGAAGAAAAAAGGTGAACTTGTACGTTTGCCTTACTACTTCAAATTTAAAAAATACTTTAAAACTCCTTGCCAAGAGTGGCTGGATACGATTGAAGTGATGTGCAACGAGATACTTGGCAATTATTCAAAAAAGGAAGATCAATTGATGACCGCAGCCTTCGGCACCCGTCCGAAACGAAGGCTAAATCGAGTGTTGGACGCCTTGGGTTTCGAATACCCAGACTACGAAGATCTGAACAAAGGTGCCGGAGGCCAAAAGAGGAAAAGGGCAACTGAAGCCTTAGATGAAGGTGAAAAAGAGCCAGTAAAGAAGAAAATTCCAAAGAAAAAGAAAGCTTCTTCTCCGAAGCAACAAATATCCGAAGCAGAAGAAACCCCCGCATCACCTTCTGCTGCTGTTGTTGAAGAAATTCTGAAGGTAATGACTGAATCCTTACCTGCGAAGCTAAGTCCACTGGGTCCTCAACTGACTAAGTTTTTTCAGAAGGACAAGGAGCCTGAGAAATCGAGAAAAACAATCAAGGGAAAGAAACAAAGAATCATTACCGTGACAGAGGTAATTGACAAAACGCCGCCAAGAGCTTCGGCCCAAAAAACACGAGCAGCAGCAGAGGGGGCAGATATTGAAATTGCACCTTCGGAGGCCGCAGCCGCCGAAGTTACCTCAGCGGAAGATTTGAATTTGGAGAGCACAATTGAACATATTGACCAAATGCTACTAGACATGGCCGCAGAAGAGGCTACCACTGCTGCCGAAGAGGCCGTGACCACAGTGTCAAAGAAAGGAAAAGAAATTGCTGAAGAAACTTCAGAAGACGAAGCCTTTGCGTTCCAGAACTTAGTTGGAGAACATCTAACAAAAGCTGAAATAGAAGAGCTTAAGGAGTATGCCCAATCCTGTGGATACAAACCTGGGGCACTCCTCTTCGGAGGCGTTGATGATGAGAAATTAGAGTGTATTCGAGACCAAACAGGGGCCAAGGTTATCAGTACTTTGTCCAAGAGTATTGGATTCCCGAAGCTAGAATCAGACATCAGCCGCTACCGACGACAACATGTCGTTGGTAGTTTATTTTACTCCAACTTCAAGGTAAATGACTTGTCCCTTAACTTTTATTGCTTCTAATAAAAGCATGTCTGACGAAGGTTGTGTTTTGTGTTTGTGTAGAGTATGCTATTGAGCAAAGCCTTGCAGATGCAGCAAGATCTTGAAGATAAAAAGCATGAAGTTATAATTGGAAATTTGGAAAACAAAATAAAAGAGCAATCAGATGCTTTTGAGAAAAAGAACTTTGAGCTCCAGGCAGCCGAAGGTTTACTGGCGGAAGCTGAAGCAAAAATATCAGAACTGAACACGAAGCTTCTCCGCCAGTCTGAGCAGTTCGAACAAGAAAAACAAGATCTCAATGCAAAACTTGAAGCCGAAGCTCAGCAAAATTCGGATTTGAGAAAACTACTGACAAATCTTCAAGAAAAATGCCTGGAATTTAGCAACAAGTGCATTCAACGACTAAAAAAGATTTTTCACTCAATTGGAGCCAGCAGCGAAAAATTTACCCCCTCAGCTGAAGATCTACCAAAAACCTTCGAACACATTGAGGGGGAGATTGACGAGCTCGACGAAGTCATAGCTGGGCATGGCGACTTTTGTGCCTGGGTGGCTTCTCGAGGGACTGCTGCAGCCTTCCTGAAGGCTGGCTGTGATCATGGGAAAATTGTCAACAGGCCAAATTTCACTTTGTCACCATCAATCCTGGATGACATCCCTGATCTCGCCCGAAGCATCTCGAATCGATTCATAAAAATGATATGGACAAAAGGTGGTCGAGAGAAAGCTGGAGACGAAGCTCGAAGCCACCTTGATCCAGTAAGAAATCATACCTTGTGCTTACCTTTTTCTGTAGACTTGATTTTGACTTCCAACGACCTTATTCGTGTAGGATGACGAAGCCGAAGCTGATGACCAAAAATAATGCCGAAGCCGAAGCTCCTTGGAAATTTAGATAGTAGACTGCAGACAGTACTTGAAAAACTTTTTGAGATAACTTTTGTGAATGTAAACAAAACTTGTTTTTAATGTATGCTGTTCATACCTTGTAATATATCCTTAACCTTTCACTGATGTATGAGAAATGCTTTGATGTGGACGAAATTTCCTTTTTTGAGCCGAAGGCGAAAAAACACCTTCCCTTCTTTTCGTACGCAACGAAGCATAGAAAACAACATTTTCCTTTTTTCCGAAGCTCTCCTTCATGGAAAACAACATTTTCCCTTCTTCTTTGTGCACGAAACTCTTTTTTCCCTTTCTTTTTTCTCTTCTTGCCGAAGCAACCATTTTATGCGATGAAGATGATTATCCTACATATGCCTAGATGAATGTTTATGAATGCAAATGCTATGATGTAATGTGATGTGCAAATGAATGGCCAAACACGTATCCGAAGCCATATTCATAGCCATTATTTTCTTAAAAACAATCACACCTCAGCTCTGCATTCCCTTAGGAACGACTTTGGAGCTTCTTCGCCTTTACTTTTGGCGGAATCAGCGTTGACTTTTCGCTGTAAGCTCTGCATTCCCTTAGGAACGTCTTTGGAGCTTCTTCGCCTTTACTTCTGGCGGAATCAGCGTTGACTTTTCGCTGTAAGCTCTGCATTCCCTTAGGAACGTCTTTGGAGCTTCTTCGTTTTTACTTTTTGGGCACTCGATGGTGCACTCTCAGCTTTTACATTTACATTCTTTGGGGGATTTTGCTCTTATAAGACTAAAAAAGGAAATTACATATGCTGGCCCCATTAAAAACCTTTCTCCCCCTTTGGAAAGGAAAAGGGTGCCATGAAAGGAAAAATAAAAATATGAAAAATTACATCGAATTATACATAATATCGCCGAAGCTCATCCGCATTCCAAGATCTAGGAATGTCATTGCCGTCCATATCTTTCAATCTGTATGAACCGGGCCTTGACGAAGATGCTACTAAGAAAGGCCCGTCCCATTTCAACTGCAATTTGCCCACTGTTTCCGGGTTGGCCACCCTCCGAAGCACCAAGTGCCCTGGCTCAATATTTTTTAACCGAACCTTTCTATCCCGCCATTTGACTGTTTCAGCTTGATATTTATTAATATTCTCCACGGCTTGCAGTCTGATCCCTTCTAAAGCATCTTTTTCTATAGAATAAGCAGCTTCGGAATCTGATTCTGCCGAAGCTACTATCCTTACTGATCCGGCTTTAGCTTCTTCTGGAGTTATTGCTTCGTCACCGAATAACAACTTGAATGGAGTGAAGCCTGTAGACCTTGATGTTGTCGTGTTGTGGCTCCACACCACTTTGGTTAGCTGATCTGGCCATTTTCCTCTAGGTTGATTGAAGATTAGCTTCATTATTCCTGTCATTATAATGCCGTTGGCTCTTTCAACGAGTCCATTTGACTCCGGGTGCCTAACTGATGCAAAATGTATCTTCGTACCAATTTGGTCACAGAAATCCCTGAAAGCTTCGGAGTCAAACTGCGTTCCATTGTCCACAGTGATAGCCTTTGGCACCCCGAAACGACAAACAATATTCTGCCAGAAAAACTTTTGGACGGTAGCCGAAGTTATTGTGGCTAAAGGCTTCGCCTCAATCCATTTAGAAAAATATTCCACAGCTACCACAACATATCTCAGATTCCCTTGGGCCGGTGGTAACGGACCTAACAAGTCAAGGCCCCACCTTTGCAATGGCCAAGTGGGTTGTATGAGCTGTGTCAAGGACGAAGGTTGTTTTTGATCTCTTGCACATTTCTGACAACCTTCGCACTTTTGAACCAATTCTGCTGCATCCGAAGCTGCCTTCGGCCAATAAAATCCTTGACGGAAAATTTTTCCAAGTAACGGCCTAGATCCGATGTGAGATCCACACAGGCCTGCATGTATTTCTTTCATTAACTCTATACCTTCGGTTCTGGATAAGCATTTGAGCAGCGGAGCACAAACTCCATGTTTGTACAACTCCCCTTCTATCATGACATATGGACGAGCTCTTGCCTCTATCCTCTTGTTATAAGCTTCGTCATCTGAAAGAAATTTACCCTGGAGGTAAGAGATGATCTCAGTTCTCCAATCTTCGCTAAAAACAGGAGATATATTAAGAACTGCTCTTTCAAGGAGTTCCACCGAAGGTGCTTTTATTGTTTCGAAGAACACATCCGAAGGTAAAGGCAGCCCCTGGGCTGCCGACTTAGCTAGCAGATCAGCATGCTCATTTTGTCCTCGAGGGATATTCTTGACAGAAAACCCTTCGAAGGAAGCTTCGACTCTTCGAACCATATCCAGATATTTTTCAAGCTTCGGATCCTTAGCCTTACAACTTTTGTCAATATGACCCGAAACAACCTGGGAATCAGTTTTAAGTATGGCCCTTCTGATTCCCATTGCTTTTAACTTCCGAAGACCTAAAATCAATGCTTCGTACTCAGCAATGTTATTTGTGCAATTAAAATCAAGTTTTGCCGCATAACAGGTTTTGACTTTGGAAGGTGAAATCAACACAGCAGCCGCTCCTGCTCCGAAGGTTCCCCAAGATCCATCACAAAACACTGTCCAGGCTTCGTTGTCTTTATTTGTTTCCTCCTCCTGAGCCCCTGGCGTCCAATCAGCAATAAAGTCTGCCAGTGCCTGTGACTGAATCGAAGATCTATGAACATATTCAATACAAAATTCATTGAGCTCTGCAGCCCATTTTCCAATCCTTCCAGTAGCTTCTCGGTTCCTCATAATATCCTTCAGAGGTTGTGATGAAGGAACAATTATGTTGTAAGCTTGGAAATAGTGCCGAAGCTTCCTGGAGGCCGTCAAGACAGCATACAGTATCTTCTCCAACTCTGTATAATTTTTCTTTGATAAACTAAGGACTTCGGAAACAAAATATATTGGGGCCTGCCTTTTGACTTGACCATCAAGCTTCTCCTGAACAAGCGCTGCACTTACCGCTGAGTGCGAAGCTGCAACATATAATAATAAAGGAGCCCCTGGCGTTGGTGGAGTCAATGTTGTTAGATCTATCAAATACTGTTTCAATTCTTCGAAAGCCTTCTGCTGGATTGGTCCCCATTGAAAGACTTCGGCCGACTTCAGCACTTCGAAGAATGGTAAATTTCTCTCTGCCGATCTGGATATGAATCTATTGAGAGATGCCAACCTTCCTGTCAATCTTTGAGCCCCTTTCTTTGTAGTTGGTGGCTCCATCCGAAGTATAGCTTCAATTTTACTTGGATTGGCTTCAATTCCCTTTGTTGAAACCAAGCATCCAAGAAATTTCCCCTTCTTCACTCCGAAGACACATTTTTCTGGATTTAACTTTAAGCCAGCTTGCCTGAAACTGGCGAAGGTCTCCTGCAAATCAGCAATATGATTCTCCTGCTTCGTGCTTTTGACAATGATGTCATCAACATAAGTTAACACATTTCTGCCTATTTGAGATTGAAGAACCTTCGCAGTCATTCGGCTGAAACTTCCTCCAGCGTTTTTGAGCCCCTCAGGCATCCGAAGATAGCAATATGTGCCACTTGGAGTGATGAAGCTAGTCTTCGGCTCATCTTCCTTCTTCATCCAAATTTGGTGATAGCCTGAATAGCAGTCTAACAGACTCATGAGCTCTGACGAAGCTGCTGCATCAACTAAAGAGTCTATCCTTGGTAGTGGGAATTCATCCTTCGGACAAGCCTTGTTAAGATCTGTGAAATCGATGCACATTCGCCACTTGCCATTGGCCTTTTTTACCATAACCGTGTTAGCCAGCCATTCTGGGTACTTCACCTCTCTAATAACTCCTGCACTGAGGAGTCTTTTGACTTCGTTGCGAGCACCTTCGGCCTTATCATCTGACATTTTCCGAAGCCTTTGCTTTCTGGGTCTGAAGGATGGATCGACATTGAGCGAGTGCTCGATAACATCTCTATTAACTCCGCAAAGATCATTGGCTGACCATGCAAAAACATCCTTGTTATTGAACAAAAACCTTATCAAGGTTTTCTCTTGCTCTTCGGATAACTGAGATCCTAACAGCACCTTCTGCCCTGCTATGTCTTCACATAAGAGCATAGGCTTCGGCTGGTCTGCTGAAGCTGCTTTCTCCCTTCTGAACTTGTACTGTTCACAAGCTTCAGCTCCATCTATGTTATGGATTGCTTTTGAGTCAGTCCAATTACCTTCGGCCCTTCTTGCAGCTTCCTGACTTCCATGGATAGCAATGGGTCCCTGATCCGAAGGTATCTTCATGCAAAGATAGGCAGGATGAAGGATTGCTTCAAAGGCATTGAGAGTACCACGACCAATAATTGCATTGTAAGGGTATTCCATGTCAACAATGTCAAACACAACTTGCTCAGTTCTAGTGTTGTTGATGAATCCGAAAGTTACTGACATGGTGATCTTGCCCAATGCTACAATCTGTCTTCCTCCGAAGCCACAGAGAGGATGTGTAGCATCATGAATCTTGTCTTCTGGCTCTTGCATTTGTCTGAAGGCCTTAGCAAATATGATGTCAGCTGCACTGCCTGTGTCAACCAAGACATTGTGGACCAGAAATCCTTTGATAACACAAGAGATAACCATGGCATCGTTGTGTGGGTAATCTTTGAGCTGAAGGTCCTCTTGGGAGAAGGTAATAGGAATGTGAGACCATCTTGACTTGATGAAGGGTCCTTGCACCCCAACATGCTGTACCCTTCTCTGTGCTTCCTTCTTCTGTTTCTTGTTAGCTGGCTCTGAGGACGAGCCACCTGTGATCGGGAGCACCAGCTTCGGGTCCGAAGCAGCTCCAGCTTGGTCGTTGAACGAAGCCATCAGCTCAAAAAGTGGACGTGAGTTCACCGGAGGTGGGCGCCAATGTTGGAGACTTGTTCTCAAATGCTATGAATTAAGAACAAGGCAACATAAAATGTTAAATGATACTGTCCTTCGTCCATGAAGCATTATTCCTTTGGGGATAATGGGTCTTGGATGAAGGTTGATAAGGGTCTTATTACGAAGTTGAACCTTCGTAATAAACTTTTAATAAACATTGTAAGATAATGCAAAGTAAAAGATATAAAATGGATAAATGATTCACAGATGCATTATATCATATTCACTTAATATATTGAATCATTAAATACAATGATACCTATGCCTTGACAAAGGTTGTATTCCGAGAGATGTGATTGCCAATACCAGAATGTGTGAACAGTAACGGAATACTGTTCACTATTTATAGTCACAGGACACAGCCTGTGAGGAATTACAAGTATGCCCCTTATAAAAACTTACAACATTGACTCAGACCTTTATGGACTAAAAGGTCATTCTATCTTTAAGTCGGTTTATAATGCCGAAGCTCTACGAAGAGGCACCTTCGGCTATCTTGTACGAACAGCTTCATCCGAGGATCACTTCTTTCTATAAGACCTTCGGCGACGAAGCATAGACCCAACAAGTATTTTCACGTGCTAATGTGAAGGAGCCTCTTCGGGAGATCTGCAGAACTGAATTCCGTGTGTCTGTTTGACTTCTGCGCAGTCTTCAGTATTTTGATAATAACTTCTCCTAGGAATCTCCAAATGACGTGGGACTGGTTGCGTTGGAAAGCTGACTTGATAAGCTTTCTCACCATATATAGCATGCTTAATGAAACTTCGTAGAATGATGTAGTTTAATACGAAAACTTGGTCATCAAGCAGACTGTTGACCTTCTGACTAGTCAGCACTAAAGTAGGTCGGCTGCCTTTCTGGTAGATTTTATTAAGTCGGCTTTAGAAGCATTGGAAACTAGACTTCAAGAGATTTCCAAAAAGTACTTATGGGCCTTCATAGCTTTTGGGAATCAGAAGATATGACTGTTTCTTCTAGACGGTTCTGTTGCGCTCGACTGACTCGAACATAACTCTTCTTGCTGATTCGCCTTTGAATGTTTTGTCCTTCCTCTTTGGTGAACCTAAGTAATATCAACATACACGACTTAGGTAGCATAAAGTTCTCATTAGTGTTTAATTGAAATTTATAAAGTAGCGCATGCACCTCTTGTTGTAGCTTCTTAGCTCGGCTACGTGTAATTGGTCCATCAAAGACTTGGGTTGGTGATGATGTTGGTTGTACTTGAGTTGATGTAATATGACTTGGGGGTTGTAACGTATTGCTTAATGGCGTGGTAATATCACCAAGGTCCTCATGGACGGAGGCAGTAGCCTCAACATCATCTACGCCGAGACCCTAGGGCTCTTGGGGGTCGATCTGTCCACGATACGGGCCGGTGCAGCACCTTTTCACGGGATTGTCCCCGGTAAGCGCGTCCTGCCCCTTGGGCAACTTGATTTGCCCGTCTGCTTCGGAACTCCCTCCAACTTCCGAAAGAAAACCCTCACGTTTGAGGTGGTCGGGTTCCGAGGGACCTATCACGCGGTGTTGGGAAGACCGTGCTACGCCAAGTTCATGGCCGTCCCCAACTACACGTACCTCAAGCTCAAGATGTCAGGCCCCAAGGGAACCATCACCGTCGGTTCCACATACCGCCACGCTTACGAGTGCGACGTGGAATGCGTGGAGTACGCCAAAGCCCTCGTCGAGTCCGAAGCCCTCATCACCGACCTGGATTGCCTCTCCAAAGAGGCGCCCGACGTGAAGCGGCACGCCGGCAACTTCGAACCAGCTGAGGCGGTTAAGTCCGTCTCTCTCGACCCCAGCAACGATGCTGGCAAGAAAGTCAGGATAGGCTCCGAGCTCGACCCCAAATAGGAAGCAGTGCTCGTCGACTTTCTCCGCGCAAACGCCGAAGTTTTTGCGTGGAGTCCCTCGGACATGCCAGGCATTCCGAGGGATGTCGCCGAGCACTCACTGGACATCCGAGTCGGTGCCCGACCCGTGAAACAGCCCCTGCGCCGTTTTGATGAAGAAAAGCGCAGGGCCATAGGCGAGGAGGTCCACAAGCTAATGGCTGCAGGGTTCATCAAAGAGGTATTCCATCCAGAATGGTTAGCTAACCCTGTACTTGTAAAGAAAAAAGGTGGGAAATGGAGGATGTGTGTAGACTACATTGGGTTAAATAAAGCATGTCCAAAGGTTCTCTACCCTCTGCCTCGCATCGATCAAATGTGGACTCCACTGCTGGGTGCGAAACCCTGTCTTTCCTCGATGCCTATTCAAGCTATCACCAAATCAAGATGAAAGAATTCGACCAGCTCGCGACTTCTTTTATCACACCTTTTGGCATGTATTGTTATACTACTATGCCATTTGGCTTGAGGAATGCAGGTGCAACATACCAAAGGTGCATGAACCATGTGTTCGGGCAGCACATCGGCAGAACGGTTGAGGCTTACATCGATGACATCGTTGTCAAAACAAGGAAAGCCTCAGACCTCCTCTCTGACCTTGAGATAACATTCAGGTGCCTAAAAGCGAAGGGCGTAAAACTCAATCCCGAGAAGTGTGTCTTCGGAGTCCCCCGAGGCATGCTCCTAGGGTTCATCGTCTCTGAACGAGGCATCGAGGCCAACCCGGAGAAAATCGCGGCCATCACCAACATGGGACCCATCAAAGATTTAAAAGGAGTACAAAGGGTCATGGGATGCCTTGTGGCTCTGAGCCGCTTCATCTCGCGCCTTGGCGAGAAAGGATTGCCCTAGTACCGCCTCTTAAGGAAGGCCGAGTGCTTCACATGGACTCCAGAGGCCGAAGAAGCCCTCGGAAACTTAAAGGCACTTCTTACTAACGCGCCCATCTTGGTGCCCTCCCCCCCCCCCCCCCCGCTGCGGGAGAAGCCCTCTTGATTTACGTAGCCGCAACCACTCAGGTGGTCAGCGCCACGATTGTAGTCAAGAGACAAGAAGAGGGGCATGCACTGCTCATCCAGAGGCCGGTCTACTTCATCAGCAAGGTGCTATCCGAGACCAAAATTTGCTACCCGCAAATCCAGAAGCTACTGTACGCAGTAATTCTAACACGGCGAAAGCTGTGACACTACTTCGAGTCTCATCCGGTGACTGTGGTGTCATCCTTCCCCTGGGAGAGATCATCCAGTGCCGAGAGGCCTCGGGTAGGATAGCAAAATGGGCAGTGGAACTCATGGGGGAAACACTTTCATTTGCCCTTCGGAAGGCCATAAAATCCCAAGTCTTGGCTGACTTCCTGGCTGAATGGGTCGACACCCAATTGCCAACAGCTCCGATCCAGGCCGAACTTTGAACCATGTACTTCGATGCGTCGTTTATGAAATCCGGAGCAGGAGCTGGCTTGCTCTTCATCTCACCCCTCGAGAAACATGTGCGCTACGTGATACGCCTCCATTTTCCGGTGTCAAACAACGTGGCCGAATACGAGGCCTTGGTTAATGGGTTGCACATCGCCGTCGAGCTAGGGGTTCAGCGCCTCGACGCTCGTGGCGACTCGTAGCTCGTTATTCACCAAGTCATGAAGAACTCCCACTGCCGCGATCGAAAAATGGAGGCCTACTGCGACGAAGTTCGGCGCTTGGAAGATAAGTTCTACGGGCTAGAACTCAACCATGTTGCTCGACGGTACAACGAGACTGCGGATGAGCTGGCTAAAATAGCCTCGGGACGAACAACGATTCCCCCGAACGTCTTCTCCAGGGACATATATCAACCATCCGTCAAACTCGACGACACGCTCGAACCCGAGGAGACCTTGGCCCAGCCCGAGGTACCCTCGGCCACCGAGGGTGAGGCCCTGCGCGTCGAGAGAGAGCAGTACGGGGTTACGCCAAACCTAAACTGGCAGACCCCGTACCTGGAATATCTCCTCCGAGGAGAGCTGCCCCTCAACAAAGCCAAAGCTCGGCGACTGGCTCGGCGTGCCAAGTCATTCGTTTTACTAGGTGATGAAAAAGAGTTGTACCACCGCAGCCCCTCAGACATTCTCCAACGATGCATATCTGTCGCCCAAGGACAAGAGCTGTTACAGGAAATACACTCGGGGGCTTGCAGTCACCATGCAGCACCTCGAGCCCTCGTAGGTAACGCTTTCCGACAAGGGTTCTACTGGCCGACCGCGGTGGCCGACGCCACTAGGATTGTACGCTCCTGCCAAGGTTGTCAATTCTACGCGAGACGGATGCACCTGCCCGCTCAGACCCTACAGACAATACCTATCACTTGGTTGTTTGCCATATGGGGTCTGGACCTCGTCGGTCCCTTGTAGAAGGCACCTGGGGGCTTCAAGCACCTGCTGGTCGCCATCGACAAATTCTCCAAGTGGATCGAAGTCCGACCCTTAACCAGCATCGGGTCCGAGCAGGCGGTGGCGTTCTTTACAAATATCATCCATCGCTTTGGGGTCCCAAACTCCATCATCACCGATAATGGCACGCAATTCACTAGGGAAAAGTTCCTGGACTTTTGCGAAGATCACCACATCCGTGTGGACTGGGCCGCCGTAGCTCACCCAAGGACAAATGGGCAGGTGGAGCGTGCCAATGGCATGATTTTGTAGGGACTAAAACCAAGGATCTACAACGACCTCAACAAGTTTAGCAAGCGGTGGATAAAAGAACTACCCTCCGTGGTTTGGAGTCTGAGGACGACGCCGAGCTGGGCCACGGGCTTCTCGCCGTTTTTCCTAGTCTATGGGGCCGAGGCCATCTTACCCAAGGACTTGGAATACGGTTCCCCGAGGACAAAGGCATACGACGACCAAAACAACCAGACCAGCCGAGAGGATTCATTGGACCAGCTGGAAGAGGCTCGGGACGTAGCCTTGCTACACTCGGCGCGGTATCAGCAGTCTCTGTGACGCTACCACGCCCGAAGGATTCGACCCCGAGGCTTCCAAGTGGGAGATTTGGTGCTTTGGCTACGACAAGACGCCCGAGGGCGCCACAAGCTCACTCCTCCCTGGGAAGGGTCGTTCATCATCGCCAAAATTTTGAAGCCTGGGACATACAAGCTGGCCAACGATCAAGGTGAGGTCTACAGCAACGCTTGGAACATCGAACAGCTACGTCGCATTTACCCTTAAAGTGTTTCAAGTCGTTCATGTATCTCAATCCCTTTACAAGTATAAATAAAAAGTCTAACCGTCAAGGGAGGATCGGCCTTGCCTCAGCAAAAACTGAACCTCCCTCGGGGGCTAGAAGGGGGGAACCCCTCTGCATCAAAATTTTCCTCGAAAAAGTTTTCTACCAAAACGACTTTCGTGCCTTTCGACTATATCGATAACGGAATCCTAAAAACGAGCTAGAGAGACATTGAACGGTAAGGCCGACCGAGCCGAGGGACTCCTACGCCTCCGGGATACGGATACCTCACTCATCACCTTCCGCGAAAAGTAACTCACGCTCGGGCAAGTGATTCTGCTACCGAACAAGTCCTAACGCTCGAAACAAGAGGAAAGAATCGCAGCTTCATACTATAACACTAAAAATGTTTTGGCCTCAGCAGCCGCAAGAAACATATGCATACTTAAAACAAATTGTTCCCTACAGGCTCAGGTGTCAGGAGGGGGAGGAGCGGCACCCTCGGCGTCATTCCTACCTGCGGCGGAATCTGGCCCGGCCTCGGACGGCGACACAGGCAGAAGGATCTCCACCTCGAAAAAGGAAGCCAGCACCGCGCCTGGGCCCTCGGCAGCCGTGTCAAGCCTTTGGACCTCGGCTAAGGCAGCCTCCTCTTCGTCGGGTAAGCAGTAGCCCTCGCTAACCCGCTCCAAATCCACGTCGTAGTGGGAAGCGAGGACGACGAAGGCCCGCCTTACGCCGTGGTGCAGCGCCCCGTGGAGTCTGCTGCGCACGTGGTCGCCCAAGGCCCGCAGGTGACTCTGGGGGGAGCTGCCCGAGGGGACGTCGTCGAGGCCAAAGGTCCGGCAGAAAACCGAGATAGCCTCGGACATGGCCATGCGGTCGGCCTCCTTCTGCTCAGCCGCCTGGGCAAGCGTCTTGCAGTTCTTGACGGACTTGTTAACAGCCGTCTCGAACCCTGAAGACAGCCGGACGATATTCCTCAGACACGAGGAGAAGGATGAAGCTAAAACAAAGTCACAAAGCGGGCAAAACATACCTTCGGCCCAGGCACGCTGCTGTGAGGCCATGGCTTGGGTGGATCGGGCAGACCCGACGGCCACAGCCAGGCCCTCCGCAAGGGTCCCGGCCCGAGCGATCGCCTCGGGTCTAGAAAGGGGGGAACCCCCTCTACGTCAAAATTTTCCTTGGAAAAGTTTTCTACCAAAACGACTTTCGTGCCTTTCGACTATATCGATAACGGAATCCTAAAAACGAGCGAGAGAGACCTTGAACGGCAAGGTCGACCGAGCCGAGGGACTCCTACGCCTCCGGGATACGGATACCTTACTCATCACCTTCTGCGAAAGGTAGCTCACGCTCGGATAAGTGATTCTGCTACCGACGAACAAGTCCTAATGCTCGAAATAAGAGGAAAGAAGCATGACTTTATACTCAAATACCCAAATGTTCAGGCCTCAGCAGCCACAAAGAACAAACACACATACTTAGGGTAACTATGGTACCTAGACTTAGACGTCGGCAGCACCCTCGGCGGTTCTCCCGACCTGCGGCAGATGTCTTAGTACTTGAAGCAGTTACATTTTGCTCTCAGGCAAATACCATTACATTCCCTTACAAACGGGACTCCAGCTCCATTCCCGCAGGAATGAACTACCTCCACACCAGAGGGGCTGCGAGATAACAAACTCCAAGCGGCTCGCCGGCGGCCACTGCACTAGCAGCGACAACGACCTCCGCCTCGGGCGGCTAGACACCAGCAGCGATTGCCTCAGGGCAAACGCTACTGTGAAAAGGCCCTCGCCCCCGTCCCCCACACGGGGGGCGAGGACAAGCCATTAAAGCCAAAGAGCCAGAGGTTCGGCCACAGGTGGCGCTGACGGTCTCGTCGGTGGAGGCAACCACTTCTGCAGTGGGAAGCCTCACCTATGGCGACCACCACCTCAGCACCGACGACAGCGGCCACCTGCGCGCCGACGCCGCACCGGCGAATGGCGACCGCCCCAGCACGCATAAGGAGGTCCTCACTCCCGTCCTCGCTACGGGAGTGAGGACAAGACCATCCGAGGACGCGGACACCGCTTTGCGGCGTACGACGTCTTGTACGTTCCCCCGGTGCAGCCAGTGGCGCGGGAAGGGCCATGGACGTGGCCGACCTATGCACGGCACGACCGTCGCCCGTGCGATGGACGGACAGCCACACCCCGACCAGGCAGCAGGTGGCAGTTCGCCTCCTCCGTAAGGTTGGTGAACACCCTTCTCCCCCAAATGCTGGAGGAAGAAGCGGGTCGCCAACCCATGCGGAAGGCGGGACACCAACTCGGCTTGCCCTCCTCCCCAGCACGGATGATGAACATCCTTGAAGCTGAGGGCAGGGGGGAGGCCACGGACCGGCTCGCTCTTCCCCACCACAAGGCTGGCGGTCATCATTCTGGGTGACCACTGGCGGGGAACTGAAGCTGGGTTGCATGATGAAAATCCTTGAAGCCAAGCGATGACTAAAGAGCGCCAACCCCCACGAGGTCGTGCTCCTCCAACAGCAGCAAGAAGAAGGCAACACCGGTGCACCCCATCTGGAGGCCCGGGAGATGGAAAGACGCGATGAATGCGAGAAGAGCAAAGGCATGGCTACTGCCCGGGGGATCGATCCCTTTTTAAAGACAGATCTACCTACTCGCACCCCAAAGCGTCACGGGCAAAGTCCCCGCCGACGTGCTCTAGGGTTCCCACCCTACGACACGGGGGCTAGGTCCCACATGTCATACAAACTGAACCGAAACACGAAGGAGGGCGAACCGCCGCACACGAAGCATGCAACTACCCCACGGATAAGCGCTCTCTCATCCTCACCGAAACCAGCGGTCGAAAAGGCGAACCGCCACGCAAGAAGCATGCAACCGCACCACGGCTGTGCACCCTTTCAGCTTCGTTGCAGCCGGCGGTCCAGCATGGAGGCCCGAGCCCACATGTCATGTAACCGGCGCACCGGTTACTACGTGCAAAGAAACCGCACTGCCACCTGCGCCAATGCTGCGTCTTCTCGGGACTACAGAACCAGTGCAACGACTCGAGGCAGCTCCGCGCATAACCCAACAGTGCCAATTAAGCGCGACGGTCACGGGTCAGTCAGCTGCAGGGATAGACATGACAGTTGGTATGACCATAGGCGAACCAGCAGTAATTGCAGCAACGGATGGACGGAGGCAGTGGTCCAACCACCAACTAGGCCCTGGTCCCACCTACAGGCTCGCATCCTCTCCTGAAGCGGCAGGGGAGCCCTCTCCCCCAGCATAAGGACGACGCACCCATGTTCCGTTCCTCGAACGACTCGCGCACGCGCAACGGATACCCCGCGAGTCGCCCGTCCCGTCGCATTAACTCCCTGGCAGGGAACGTGACACCTCTGGCAGGCGTAGCGGGCGCCGTTTCATCTCCGTCATGATGACCGCCTCAAAAAAGGTGTGCCACATTGTTTAATTTTATATCTTTTTTCCTTTTCCTCTCTCTCTTGCCACAGGGATCGAGAAATGGGATATGTCGAAAGGATCCTTCTCAGCGAAGGAAACGGGCCCCGAGCCCTCCTACTGATCAGGGGTTTGAAGGTTGCGCCCTGCGGGGTTCGGCAACCGCCCCAGAGCACTTGGGCTCCGAGCCCTTTACTGATCAGGGGTTTGAAGGCTGGCCCCTCGAAGGGATTCGACAGCCGCCCCAGAGCATGCAGAGTCAGGGATGACCCTGGGTACGTCCGTTACATGGCCAAGGCTCGGGCTACGCTCCCGAGGTACCCTAAGATATTTCCGAGACCAGCGGGAACGATTTGTAATGGAATCCCACTGGAGGGAGGCACCGAGCCCTTGGACCCTATCGAACGGGTCCGGGTCTAGCAAATCACCTGCAGGTACTTTTGGAGCGCGCCTCTGGGCCACTAGCCGACCCTTATCGAACAGGGCTCGGGCGTCCGCTCAGATTACCCAATAGCAACTCACTAGAAACACCATGTTCGGCGCCCACCGAGGGTAACATGGTGCGTTCCCCCCCCCTCCTCCTTGCGGAAAGGCGACGAAGGGGCGTACAATAAAAAGCCGAGACAGTCCTCGATCGTCCTCTCGCTCCGTGTAGAGGCTCAGAGGCTGCTATCGCACCAGGCTACAGCCAAATTGTTGACCACATCGACAAAACATCTTGAAAACTTGGAGCCTGACCATACACCCGGGCTGTGGCTAGGCCGCATGAGGGAACAACAAGGCCGGCCGAGGAATCACAAGAAGGATTAAGACCTCAGAGGAGTCGAACCACTCCTCTGAGGACTCGATGGTTACACCCGACGGGTGCGCTCGCGCGCACCCATCGAAACAAAATATAACCGAGAAAGGCTAGTCCCCTTGCAAAAGATCCGGCAGAACCTCCAAGCGAGTGCCTACACTCCCTTTGAGGCTCGGGGGCTACTGTCGGGTACCGTAATTAGGGGTACCCCCAATACTCCTAAGCATGGCTGGAAAACATCCTCAAAACAGACCGTAAAGACCGGTAAGCGCGGTTCAAAGTTGAAGCCTCGTCAGCCAAGGGACGCGACCTCGTCTCACCCGAGCCCGGCCTCAGGCAAGAACAGTAGACCCGGACGGATTCGCGCCTCGCCCGAGGACCTGCTCAGGCAGTGGGCGCACCCCCGGCTCGCCCGAGGCCAAGCTCGAGCAAACTTTGTTGTACAGCAACCTCGGCCAAATCACCTTACCAACCGACCGTATCGCATGCGCATTTAATGCGGGGATCGCCTAACACCTTATCCTGACACGCGCGCCTCAGTCGGCAAGGTCGAAATGACCGCAGTCACTTCGCCCCTTTACTGATCGTTCTAACATGGAAACAACACTATTCACCCCGTTCTGACTACTGTGCCAACGACCAGGGTAAGACTAACAGCAGTAAGTCACGGCCTCTCCTGAGTTCAGCCTCGGGCGCAACAGGGAACTCCGCCTCGCCCGACCCCAGGCCTCGGCCTCAGCCCCAGCCTCGGGAGAAGGTCTCCACCTCGTCCGACCCCAGGCCTCGGCTTCAGCCTCGGCCTCGGGGGAAGGTCTTCGCCTCGCCCGACTCCAAGCCTCGGCCTCAGTTTTGGCCTCAGGAGAAGGTCCCCGCCTCGCCCGACCTCAGCCTCGGCCTCAGGAGAAGTCGCTGCCTCGCCCGACCTCGGCCTCGGACCGACTACGCTACAGGGGATACATCATTACCCTACCTCTAGCTAGCCGACTCAGGCTACGAAGGAACAAGACCGGTGTCACATCTAGATTACTCCGGCAACAGGTAATGATGGTTCCCTGCATGTGTCCATGACGTCGATTGTTCTCAGCTCTCTACGAAGGCAAAGAAACGGCAGCAGGACCCAGGGTCGCACCGCCAGCTGCGCTTCTACAAGGCTCAAGTACTTCTCCGTCGGCCACGTTAGCACATAGCTACACCCCCATGTACAGCTGGATCGTCTCCTTGTATCTATAAAAGGGGATGTCCAGGGCCTTCCCAAGGTAGAGAGGCACACACGGACGCGCGGAGGAGGCCAACTCAGACGGTTCACTCCAAGGCCACACCCTCTCTCGCGAAGCTTGTAACCCCTACTACGAGCACCCTAGTGCAAGATAATATAAGCCTCATCCCCCCTCTCGTGTTTCATCTTGCATCAACCCATCTGGGCAGGGACACGCAGCGTCAAATTCACTGGTCGGTTGAGGGTCCTCGCGGGTCCAAAACGCCGACACCAGGCTAGTTTGAAGATGTCCCCGTTTGAATCTTTATATGGCAGAAAGTGCAGAACTCCTCTGTATTGGGATCAAACTGGTGAAAGACAGTTCTTTGGGCCAGAAATTATACAGGAGGCAGAAGAATAAAACCAGTTGATAAGGGAGAACTTGAGAACTGCGCAGTCAAGGCAGAAAAGCTATGTAGATACCCGGAGAAGGCAGTTAGAGTTTAAGGAGGGTGATCACGTGTATCTAAAGGTGTCACCGATCTGGGGTATGAGGAGGTTTAAAGTTAAAGGGAAGTTGTCCCCTCGCTTTATTGGACCTTCATGATTCTAAAGCGAGTGGGGGAAGTTGGCTACCAACTGGAACTACTCGACCATCTAGTGGATGTACACGATGTCTTCCATGTATCCCAGTTGAAGAAGTGCCTCAGAGTACCAGAAGAGAAACTGCCTATAGAGTAGCTTAGTGTTCAAGATGATCTGACTTATACTGAGTACCCTATTAAGATCATTGATATTTGATACTTTGACTCATGTCACGATGAATAAAGTGATCAAAATGTGCAAGGTGCAGTGGAGTCATCACAGTGAAGATGAAGCTACTTGGGAGAGAGAAGAAGAACTAAGAGTATATTTTCCCCACCTTTTCCCTAGTTCATCTTAATCTCGAGGTCGAGATTCCTTTTAAGGGGGTAGGATTTGTAATACCCAAATCATAGTAAATAAAGGAGTTAGATCATTTAATGTTTATGGAATTTTTTCTTTCTATGTGACACATGCATATATACACACACACATACAAGTCAATAAATTCCTTAATAACTCGAAAGAATATATATAAAATAATGAAAATACTTCTCCATGCTGGTATTTTGATTTGTGCATTTAATATAAGTGTGAAATTCACAACAAGATTTGAATTCAAATTTGAGATTTAAAAATAAAAAGAAAAGAAAACAGAAAAGAAAAAGAAAAAACCTAAAACGCCGCATGGGCCGAAAACCCCCCTGCGCGGCCCAGGTGCATCACGCGCGTATTTGGGCGCCGACACAGTGGACCCACGTGCCAGTCTCCGTGCGCGTGCTCACCGTTTCTCCATCGCTGCCTCATGGGCCCTGGTGGTCAGCTCTATCCCCTCAACTGAATCTCCGAGCATGGCGGGGCGCGCCGTCGTCGCACAATCCGTTGAAGCGCCCTGTTGAAATTCACGCCTATAAAGGGAGCCACGACCTCGGGTCTGTCCCTTCCTCCTCTTTTCCTATTCTTGCGACCGCCACCGTACCACAGCAAGGGGTTGCGGCGCCGGGAGGGAAACGAGGGGCAACGCCGCCGTTGAGCTTGCGTCGTAGTGCAGTTCGGAGCCCTCCGGTGTGCCGGGGAAATCCGCCTAGTGTGAGAGACAGGAATTGTGGCATATTGAACTAAGGGAACCAGCGAGGCTCACTATACCACAACACCAAATTAGCATCGGACAACTGTCGCTATAAATATACTATTATCATTGAACTGTTAGTCGGCATATCTTGCCACAGATAATGAGTCGGTATAAATCTATAGTCCAACTGAGCATCAGTCACTAAATGTATACGTGAATAGCGTCGCTTCGTTAGTCGGCAATTCGTACCAATAGTCTCGCACCGTGAGTCGGCATAAAAGCAGTGTGCAATTTGGGCACGCCGCGCCCGCGTGAAAACACAGAAGCCAACCCTACTCCAACCATTTTCCCCTTCCCCAAATCTTGAGCCCGCCAGCACACAAACGTGCCTACCTAAATCAGCGACCGCGCACCGCCCCTGCCAACGACCGCACGTCGCCCCTGCCAGCAACCGCGCGCCTGGTACTCCCCAATACATCACCTTCACTGCTAAAGGAGACCTACTCAGTTAGCTTCTTTATTTGGTAATGAATCTCCTCCTACTACGTTGTTGGTTGGTGACAAATTTCAGGAATAAGCATAAAATTTGACTGTGTTATTTTGTTAGTAAAGAGAACTGGATAAGCATCACAATGGAGTGTTATTTTGTGTGTGCAGAACTGTAGGATTATATGCCATTGGTTGTGGTTTCAGATTGTGCGGATTGTTTAGTAGATTTTGTATAAAACGAACTAGCTAAGGATGAGAGAGGTTTTTATTGGTGGTTCTTAAACTGAAGTCAATAAAAATGTTCTTTTATATTGGCGGTTTGTTGCAGCTCTCTATGTTCCAAGGGCTATTTTAAGTTGCTTCATTTGTAGAGATATAAAATCAAAATGGTTCACTAAAATAACTTCAGTTCTACCCATAAAGTTGTTCATAAAGACTTTAACTGGAACCATGCTGCAACAAAAGAAGAGAAATCAGACTTCTAGTAGCTTAATTTATTTGTAGAGGTATAGTATCTTGTGTCCTGTAGTGACTTGATGATCACACACATTAGACTATCACACTTTCGAACTAGCATAGTTGTTCTTCATGTCATTTATTTGCCCTCAATGATGATCGAACTATTCTATTCTAAATTTCTGGTACAATATACTATTGTTCTACAGTCTATGTAAATTGTAGATCACTTCTAGTAGCTCAATTTGCATAAAAAATATTAATCATGTTTGGCATATATCTATATCAAAACTTCAAACTGGTTCTATTGTCCCCTTTTACAGTACTAAACCAACTGTAAACACCTGCAAAGTATCTTCGCGTTTGATTGAAGTATCTTTAGAGCTCGCTTTGTGTACCGGTATAATTCTCTTTCCCTAGTTGTTAATCATTTTTTTGTAGTATAAATATTTACTTACTAATTTTGAGTCTGAGCATTTAATTAAATTGAAAATATTATGGTTATTTTTTCAATTTGTGGATGCATCCACATGAACAGAATTTTTTAGAGGGTGCAACTATTTGAGTTCTTATGATGTGCTTAATTTTTAGTTCATTCGAAAGCTAATTGATCTGTGGTACAAAGGATGGTGGATAAAACATGGATCAACGATGATGCTAGGTACAAATCCATTATAACACAAATATAAATGTGATATCTATAGCTTAAATATAATTTAACCTAAGAATGAAAATGATGATGCATGTAGGCACAACAAGACATATTTACAAGGTGTAAACAGCTTCTTGGCTTTTGCATTTATAAATTCAGCTGTAGGGAACAAGATTTTATGCCCCTGTAGAAAGTGTGTTAACTCATTTTGGAAAGAGGCAAGTGAAATACGTGAGCACTTAATATGCGATGGGTTTCTAAAAGGGTACACCATATGGAACTTGCATGGGGAGACTAACTCTGTTGTGAATCATGGAAACTATGATACTAATGAGGTTATGGAAGAACCCAATGAAGATGATGACATATCTGATTTGCTTAGAGACTTAGCTACTGGTTTAGATGATCGAGGAGAATTTGAGGATACAAGCTCTTTTGTTGACCCCTGTGAGGAGCTAGTTGCTATTCAAAAGTTGGTTGCAGAAAATAGCAAAGAGTTATATCCAAACTGCAAGAAATATACGCAGCTACGTTTCCTTATTAGATTACTCCACATCAAACTCCTCGGAGGATGGACTGATAGATCTTTTAACTTACTACTTGATTTACTTAATGATGCACTCCCTGAGGGTTCAGCACTCTCGAAAAATTTTTATGAAGCTAATAAAATGGTGAAAACAATAGGAATTGGGTATATAAGTATTCGTTCATGCGAAAATGATTGCATTCTTTATTGGAAGGAGAATTTAGATCTGAATTCTTGTCCAAAATGTAAGGTTTCACGATGGAAATCAATAAAGAAGAGTCTAGATGGGAAACATGTGTATAAGGTTCCAAAGAAGGTTCTTCGATACTTCCCAATAAAGAAAATGCTCCAAAGTTTATTTTTGACCTCCAAAATAGCAAATCTAACACGATGGCATGCTGAAGGTCGAAAAAAGATGGTTTACTTAGACATCCAGCAGATTCACCCCTGTGGAAGAACTTTGACAACAAACATCCAGAGTTTGTTGCAGATAGCCGTAATATTCGCCTTGCATTTGCAACTGATGGCTTTAATCCATTTAGGTCCATGAATGTCAGCTATAGTGTTTGGCCTGGTATTTGTATTCCGTACAACTTTCCACCTTCAATGTGCATGAAGCAATCAAATTTCATCCTTTCTTTGTTGATTCCTGGTCGAAATGGACCTGGTAGTGACATGGATGTTTATTTTCAACCCCTTGTTGATGATCTACTAGATATGTTTGTCAATGGAGCTAGAACTTATGATGCTTCAAAGGGTGAATTATTCAAGTTGTGGGCTGCACTATTATGGACTATTACTGATTTCCCAGGTCTAGGATACACATCTGGATCTGTCACATCTAGTGAAGCAGCATGTCCTGATTGCAACTACCACACTTGCTCACTTAGACTTAGTAATGGCAGTAAGAATTGCTATATGGATCATCGTAGATTCTTGCTTGATGACCATCCATTTAGGTTTGACATTGATAGATTTGGTAAAACTGAGTTTAGGCCAGCACCTACTCCGCTTTCTGGAGAACAAATTTTAGAGTGCACTAAAGATCTTAATCAAACTTTTGGCAAGGATCCATCTAGAAAGAAACCGGCAAACAAGAGACGCAAGAAAGGGGAACCATTAGTCATTCTCAAAAGGAGATCTATTTGGTTTCAACTACCATACTGGAAAGATTTATTGTTGAGACATAATTTTGACATCATGCACATAGGGAAAAATGTGAGTGAAAGCTTACTTAATACATTCCTGGGCACAGATGGGAAATCAAAGGATAACTTGAATTCTCGGTTGGACCTTCAGGCCCTAGGTATTAGAAGTGATCTTCACCCTATTGAAGTAGAAGACCAACTTTATTTACCACCAGCACCTTACTCAATGAGTCCTGCCGAGAGGAAATTATTTTGCCAAGTACTAAAAGGGGTGAAGTTTCCTGATGGTTATGCAGCTGATATACGACATAATGTACATGTCAATGAGAGGAAAATAATTGGACTTAAGAGTCATGAGTGCCACATTATTCTACAACACTTGCTGCCACTTGCTGTTAGTAAAATATTGCCTACAATAGTCAGTGCTGGAGTGATCCGTATATCTAATTTTTTCAAGAAACTTTTTGCACCAGTCATTCGAATAAGTGACATGAAAAGTCTTGAGGCTGATATAGCTGAAACTCTGAGCTTTCTTGAGACTATATTCCTGCCTTCTTTTTGATATTATGGTACACTTGATGGTACATCTTCCTGCTCAAGCAAAAATAGCAGGTCCAGCCCATTTTCAAAGCATGTGGCCGATAGAGAGGTACTTTCATATGCATATTGTAGCATAGCGAATAAAAATCATGTACGCTATGCTATAATGTTATCAATGATCCTTTTATTTATGTGCATAGGTATCTAATGAGATTGAAGGGTTCTATTCATAGAAAAAGTCATTGTGAAGGATCAATCATGGAGTGGTCTATGTTTACTGAATGCCTTACATTTTGTGCTCGCTATTTACATGGCGAGTCTCAATTGAACCATCTAGATGCAAATGATGAAGATTGTAGTACAACTCCTTTCTTCCATAGAATTGGTCGTGGATTGTCTAGAAAATGTGTAGTTACTTTAAACCACAAGACATGGCTACAAGCCCACAGATATGTTTTGTTCAACTATTACAATATAGGGCCTTACTTGGAGTAAGTTATCTGATGTAGCTGAGGTGCCCGATCTTTCGGCGAGTAGAGATAATTCCGATTTGGCGGAAGATGACCCTTGCGATCCGACTACGACGAGCAAGCCCGAGGCGCCAATGCAATCGCTGAACCAACTCCCTGTGGTTACCGACCTTGCTGATGCGAGATCGGCCTGATCACGAAGATCGTTTCCTGTGCGCAATCGAAGAACGAACAAGAACAAGATGCGAGCAATCTAATCTATTACTCGAGGGTGGAGTTCTGAATACACGAAGACAGCGCAGATTTGCGCGTGTTCGAGAGTAGCTAAGGCTAACGTAAAACAAAACTCGAGAATAAAGGAGGCGTAGCTCCTGGATAAATAGAGGGGGCGCAGCCCCTAGGGGCGGCCAACCCTAGGTCGTCCACTATAGGCCGCAGTTGGGCTGGTCGTCTATTCTTCTGGGCCCTCATTCTTCAGTAGCATGATGAAGTTAAGATCTCTGGCACGGGCCCGAGTGATTGGCCCAGCTAATGAAGGAAGTGGTGCTTGATGTGGAGGTGCTGCTGGTGTAGTCGTACTCATAGTGATGTCCTCATCATCCTCCCCTTCTTGAAGTGAAGTCGTCCTCGACGACAACTCCTCATCCTCGGCCATATATGGTTTCAAATCTGCAACATTAAAACTAGTGGAAACACCAAATTCCGCAGGCAGGTCAAGGATATAAGCATTATCATTAATCTTTGTTAGCACCTTAAAAGGACCAGCAGCACGAGGCATTAATTTAGAACGACGCAAAGTAGGAAACCGATCCTTTCTCAAGTGCAACCAAACCATATCACCTGGCTCAAAAGTAACATGTTTTCTTCCTTTACTACCAGCAACCTGATTTTTAGCATTAGTAGCAGCAATGTTCTGTTTCGTTTGTTCATGTATGGTAATCATTTGTTCAACATGTGCAGTAGCATCTACATGTGGGGCGTTCGCAGCATTAAGTGAAATCAAATCAATAGGTGCCCTAGGGATGTAACCATAAACAATCTGGAAAGGGCACATCTTTGTAGAAGAATGTGTGGCATGATTGTAAGCAAATTCAACATGAGGCAAGCAATCCTCCCAACGTCTCAAATTCTTGTCTAAAACAGCCCTAAGCATGGTAGATAAAGTTCTATTTACTACCTCAGTTTGTCCATCAGTCTGAGGGTGACAAGTAGTGCTAAACAACAATTTAGTTCCCAATTTATTCCAAAGAGATCTCCAAAAATGGCTTAGAAACTTAGCATCGCGATCAGAGACTATTGTTTTTGGAATACCATGTAAACGAATAATTTCTCTAAAAAACAATTCAGCAACAATGCTAGCATCATCAGTTTTATGACAAGGTATAAAGTGAGCCATTTTAGAGAATCTATCAACAACCACAAATATACTATCCCTCCCCTTCTTAGTTCTAGGCAAGCCCAAAACAAAGTCCATAGAGATATCAAGCCAAGGAGAAGAAGGGACAGGCAAAGGCATATACAAACCATGGTTGTTCAACCGTGACTTAGCTTTCTGACAAGTAGTGCAGCGTGCAACAAGGCGCTCCACATCAGCGCGCATCCGAGGCCAAAAGAAATGGGCAGCCAACACCTCATGCGTTTTGTAGACGCCAAAATGCCCCATGAGACCGCCTCCATGCGCTTCCTGTAACAACAAAAGACGAACCGAGCTAGCTGGAACACACAGCTTGTTAGCGCGAAACAGGAACCCATCCTGTATGTGAAATTTGCCCCATGGTATCCCATTAATACAATGGCCGAAAGCATCTTTAAAATCAGCATCGTCAACATATTGATCCTTCACAGTGTCCAAACCAAAGATTTTAAAATCTAATTGTGACAGCATGGTATAGCGACGAGACAAAGCATCAGCAATAACATTGTCCTTCCCGTTCTTGTGTTTAATAATGTAAGGAAAGGACTCAATGAATTCGACCCATTTAGCATGACGACGGTTCAGATTTGTTTGGGTACGAATATGTTTTAAAGCCTCATGATCAGAATGAATTATGAACTCACGATGCCAAAGATAGTGCTGCCAAGTATGCAAAGTGCGCACTAAAGCGTAAAGTTCCTTATCATAAGTAGAATATTTCAGACTAGCACCGCTTAATTTTTCACTAAAATAAGCAACTGGTTTTCCTTCTTGTAACAAAACAGCACCTAGCCCAATACCGCTAGCATCGCATTCAAGCTCAAAAACTTTATTAAAATCAGGCAATTGCAAGAGGGGAGCTTGGGTTAACTTATCTTTCAAAGTGCTGAACGCTACCTCCTGCGAATCACTCCAAGCAAACGGCACATCTTTCTTTGTAAGCTCATGTAGAGGCGCTGCAATGGAGCTAAAATCACGAACAAATCTGTGGTAGAAACCGGCAAGTCCAAGAAAGCTCCGAATTTGTGTGACCGTCGTCGGTGTAGGCCACTCCCGAATGGCAGCAATCTTGCTGCTATCCACCTCAATGCCCTGCGGAGTAACCACATAACCAAGAAACGAGACACGTTGCGTGCAAAATGTGCACTTTTCCATGTTACCAAACAAGCGAGCAGCACGCAAAGCGTCAAAAACAGCACGCAAATGTTCTAAATGCTCCTCTATAGACTTGCTGTAAATAAGGATATCATCGAAATAAACAACAACAAACAAACCTATGAAGGCCCGTAGAACTTCGTTCATTAAACGCATAAAGGTGCTGGGAGCATTAGTCAATCCAAATGGCATAACCAACCATTCATATAAACCAAATTTCGTTTTAAAAGCCGTTTTCCATTCATCACCGAGTTTCATTCTAATCTGATGGTAACCGCTACGCAAATCAACCTTAGAGAAAATAACGGCACCACTAAGCTCATCTAGCATATCATCAAGGCGTGGAATAGGATATCGATAACGAACTGTGATGTTATTAATAGCACGACAATCTACGCACATACGCCATGACCCATCTTTCTTTGGAACGAGTAAAACAGGAACCGAGCAAGGGCTAAGAGACTCACGAATGTAACCCTTATCAAGCAGCGTCTGCACCTGGCGCTGGATCTCCTTCGTCTCATCTGGATTTGTACGGTACGGGGCGCGGTTCGGAAGAGAAGCGCCGGGGATGAGATCGATCTGATGCTCAATGCCACGGAGGGGAGGAAGACCCGGTGGTAAGTCCGTAGGATAAACATCAGCATACTCCTGCAAAAGGTTAACAACAGCAGGGGGTATATCCAAAGACGGTGCATCATCAAGCGGAACAAGCATTCGCGAGCATACAAGTGCATAACAGGGCATATGAGCTTCATGGAGATCATCAAAATCAGCACGTGTAGCAAGTAAAACAGGAGAGTGCAACTTGATTTCAGATTTAATAGGTGCGGCTGATGTCGATTTGACTTGTTGTGCAGTTTTAGCAGCCCTAGTAAGATCATCTTTCAAAATTTGGTCAGGGGTCATTGGATGTATAATTATTTTCTGGCCTTTAAACATGAAAGAATAATGATTTGAACGACCATGATGTAAACTATCAGTATCATATTGCCAAGGTCGACCTAATAACAAAGAGCATGCTTCCATAGGAATAACATCGCAATCAGCATAATCAGAATAAGAACCCAGCGAGAAGGGGACACGTACCGAACGTGTTACCTTTATTTTACCACCATCATTAAGCCATTGAATGTGATACGGATGTGGATGTGTGCGAGTGGGCAAGGATAATTTCTCTACCAATGCTGTACTTGCCAAATTGTTGCAGCTGCCACTATCGATGATGATGTGAATCGACCGTTCGTGCACGACGCCCTTGGTATGGAATAGAGTGTGTCGCTGATTTTTTTCGGCCTGGGCAACCTGTGTGCTGAGAACACGCTGCACAACAAGACTCTCATACCTATCGGCGTCGATGGGATCAACGTGGACTTCCTCATTTTCTGCATGGTTAGTGGCAATCATAGCATGACTAGTTTCCTCAGAATCACTGGCTGAAGAGTACTCACCATTGTCACGTATAAGCAAGGTACGCTTGTTTGGGCAGTCCCGAATCATGTGCCCAAACCCTCGGCAACGATGGCACTGAATATCCCGTGTACGTCCTGTGGAAGAAGCAGCGCCTTTGGCAGGGGGCGCCACTGGCTTGGTCGTCCCTGTGCGCGATGTAGTGCTAGGCGTAGAAGGTGCAGGGCTGGAAGGAGTTGAGCTGTGTGTTGGACCCCGGCCTGCAAAAGAGTTAGTATATGTCTTTGATCGTCGTCCCTGCACTTCACGTTCAGCTTTGCAAGCATATTCAAACAATGTGGTTATATCAAAATAATCCTTATAATCAAGTATATCCTGAATTTCCCTGTTCAAACCACCACGAAAACGCGCCATAGCAGCGTCATCTGACTCAACCAAACCACAACGAAGCATACCCTTTTGCAACTCCTGGTAATATTCCTCAACAGATTGTGAACCTTGTTGAAAACGCTGCATTTTGTTAAGCAAATCACGAGCATAATAGGAAGGAACAAATCTGTGGCGCATGGCAGTTTTTAATTGGGTCCAAGTAATGACACTGTTAATGGGAAGTTTTTGTTTATACTCACGCCACCAAATTAAAGCAAAATCAGTAAATTCACTAATGGCAGCCTTCACTTGGCTATTAGCAGGAATATCATGGCATGAAAATTTCTGTTCTACCTCCAATTCCCAATCAAGATATGCAGCAGGATCATATTTACCATTAAAAGATGGAATTTTAAATTTAATCTTAGAAAATAAGTCATTAGGGGGATGACGAACCACACGACGTGCACGACCACGGCGATCTCCATCGTCCTGCTCAGTGTCACCGCCGTATTCCTGCTCCATCTTTGTGGTCAATGCATCAAGGCGTGCCAGGATGGTGTCGAGTGTGGTGCGAGTCGCCGTTTGAGCAAGGTCAAGTTGGTTGAAACGCTCGGTCGTCGAAGTGACCGTTGAATCAAGTCGTTCATGCATCGTCCTAATGTCAGCAGCAAGTCCATCAACTTGTCCCCTTACTTCCAGCAACTGGGCATCCACCGTGTCGTGTGCTCCTGCCATAGTTATTGCAAACACCAGAACACCAAAAGAGGAGAAAAAACAATGATAAAAACAGGGGTGTACTGCTCACAAGGCGCTCACACTAGTGCTGTTATCAAGTTCTTATCCGTTCTTACCAAGCCACAGTGGTGAACTGCAATCAACAGGTGGAACCGGTGAAAGATTGGATGAGCGATTGCGTGGAGAAACAGAAACCTGCTCGTCGTAGAAATATTTGGAGTTTTGGGTAGGCTGCACTCAAGTCAAGGATTAGCACGATCAAACAATAATGCAAAGTTGAATTATAGTGCCAAACACGAAACTATATTGCTGGCCACAGGTGCAAAGGATGGATGGAACTAGCAGAATGGCAGTACCGTAAATATTGTACTAGTGATGCCAAAAAGGCACTAGTAGAAATCACAGGTGATTTTGTTTTTCTTTTTTGTATGATTTTTTTGATATTTTTCTCAGCACAAGAAGCAACAAGATAGGAGCTACACGAAGTTTCACCTAAAACAGATATAAGATGTGGTCTATAGAAAATCAGGAAGTTCTCTGAAAAGCGTGCGAGAACTTTGACGAATTTTTTTCTTTATTTTCCTGAATTTTTTTGACAATTTTGTCGAATCCCAAACAGACCGTAGGTGAGTTTGGCCGGCCTCAGAATGGTGTCAACTAGCTCCTGTAAAAATTTCAGATTTTTTGGACACTCGAGCGAAAAGTTATGCCCGTTTTACGGAAGGTACCTCAAGTTATGTTTTAAAAACAACCGGGATGAAACAACCGTATCCTTTCTCCTTCGTTTTCTTTTTTTTTCTTTCTGTTTTTTTTTTTTTGAGTAACCGAAGGAGAAAAACAAGGAAGCAGTCGGTGACTCGGTTTGTTTGTTTTTTTTCTGTTTTTTTTTCGTAACCGAAGGAGAAAAACAAGGAAACGGCCGTTGACTCGGTTTGTTTTTTCTGTTTTTTTTTTGACGTAACCGAAGGAGAAAAACAAGGAAACGATGTTGACTCGGTTTGTGGCGTGATCAAACGGGAGATGGTGGCGGCGCTAGGGTTTGAATGGTGGAAGAACACAATGCAACCAGCAACAAATGACGCGAAAGCACACAAATTCAACAATGCAGATTATTGAAAGAAAGTGCGAGGCTCAAAAGGGTGCTGGGATAAGATCTAACCTGAATTTTTATGTGGTTTTGTGGACTGTAGGAAAAAAACGCTCGATAAACTCACCGATCAACCTGGAAATCTGATACCAATTGATGTAGCTGAGGTGCCCGATCTTTCGGCGAGTAGAGATAATTCCGATTTGGCGGAAGATGACCCTTGCGATCCGACTACGACGAGCAAGCCCGAGGCGCCAATGCAATCGCTGAACCAACTCCCTGTGGTTACCGACCTTGCTGATGCGAGATCGGCCTGATCACGAAGATCGTTTCCTGTGCGCAATCGAAGAACGAACAAGAACAAGATGCGAGCAATCTAATCTATTACTCGAGGGTGGAGTTCTGAATACACGAAGACAGCGCAGATTTGCGCGTGTTCGAGAGTAGCTAAGGCTAACGTAAAACAAAACTCGAGAATAAAGGAGGCGTAGCTCCTGGATAAATAGAGGGGGCGCAGCCCCTAGGGGCGGCCAACCCTAGGTCGTCCACTATGGGCCGCAGTTGGGCTGGTCGTCTATTCTTCTGGGCCCTCATTCTTCAGTAGCATGACGAAGTTAAGATCTCTGGCACGGGCCCGAGTGATTGGCCCAGCTAATGAAGGAAGTGGCGCTTGATGTGGAGGTGCTGCTGGTGTAGTCGTACTCATAGTGATGTCCTCATCATTATCTATATAAGTATATATCTTCTCATCACATGATCACTACCTTTTGCATGTTGAAGTGATAAAATGACCTTTGCAGCAAGCATGCTCACTATCTATCCTCAATTGGTCTTCAAAATAATCGAGATATCAACCGCATGCAGCATCAATTCTTTCATGAGTGGCTTAGGTTGCATGTAAGTAAGAAATAAACTTAATAGATTTATTTGAGATGGAATTCACATATATTTTAACGGTAGCATTTCAAATTCAGGTGGAAGAAACATGTGAAGAAGAATCAGACGAGATTAAAATTTTAGCCAAGGCACCAATGATGGTTGCACACAAGTATAATAGCTATACCATAAATGGATTCAATTTCCACACACACTCCTATGATGAGGGTAGAGCTATTCAAAATAGTGGGGTTGTTGTAGTTGCAGAGTCAACAAGCTTTGACAGGGGTAATAATGATAATGTCATAATAGGAAATAAGACCTATTTTGGTATTATCAATGAAATTGTTGAACTAAACTATAACCACAAAGGTACGGTCGTGCTTTTCAAATGTGATTGGGTTGACAACCGTGTGCAGAACAAGTGGGTGAAAACTGACCAGTTAGGTATCACATCTGTCAATTTTAAGCACTTGTTCAATACAGGTGAAAAATTATCATATGAGCCTTTCATTCTAGCATCACAAGCAGTCCAAGTATACTATGTTCCTGATCCAATTGATATTGAGTGGGCTGTTGTTGTTCAATCTAAAGCAAGAGATGTGTATGACCTGGATAATTTGGAGAACGAGCACATATATAATGATAATCAGTTTTTTGCCCCACTAGTTGATCTAAATGGTAATGTGACTATTGATATTGTTAATGGGATTGTCCCTGCTGTTAGAAGAGACATAGATGGTTACCTAGTTGATCCTAAAACATCTAAAACAAAATCTGCAAAGTAAGTTCTTTTCTTCATTTCTGCAAAGTAGCTGGTATGTATTGAGTACTTCTTTTCAAGGAGTTGCTAATTTCTTTATTCTCTGTAGAAGAATGGCAAACGAAAGAAGAAAGCATAACGAAGCTATGGTCAACATGTATGAGATACAGCGACATGCAACCATTGCAGGCAACAAAAGACGGCTAGATGCTCTTAATATCCAAACTTTGAGTGATATGCAACAGCACCAGGGTCAACCTAAGAAAAGGATAAAGGTATTTTTTATATGCTCCAGTTTATATATTTAATTTTTATATCCCAAGTTTTATTTATTAAATCATGATGCAATGTTGCATCAATGCTGTCCATCTTTCTCCTAATCAATAAAATGCTTTGATTACTATTGACATAATGTGAACTTCGATTTATATGTTGTTTATTATCCATATTTGGTCCTATCCATGAAATTATTTGATTCATGTGAACTGCTACGTTTGTCAGTATAAATGTTTTCTCTACTTAAGAGATATCACTTCATTGGACTTTTTAGACACCCACGATCCATGGCCCAATCGTTCCAGATTTCTGATGGTTGTTGTACAATGTACACATTTAGTTACTTTGTTCACAATTCATGAAAATCACAATTCTTGTGTATAGAATTATATGAAGCACCAGGTTTGTAACATTGGAATAGGGATGCTCTATGCTGCTGTACATTTAATCAATTAGCTAGGCCATTTGCATTGGTTCTCTCTCTCTCTCTCTGGCGTGCAGCAGATATTAAAAAAGTAAAATTTCAGTCTTGTTTTTCATCTGGTCGTCTCTCCATACCTCTAATATTAAAAAAGTAAAATTTCAGTCTTGTTTTTAGTCTTGTTTTTCTGCTGGCTATTGGCTGTCAAACTGGCTATTGGCTGTCAAACTAGCTATTGGCTATTGGCTGTCAAACTGGACTGTTTTCAATCTGGACTGTTTTTTCTGTCAAAAATTATATGCAGCAGAAAGTCTTGTTTTTTTCTGTCGATCTGGACTGCTTTTTTCTGTCAAAAATTATATGCAGCAGAAAGTCTTGTTTTCAGTCTTGTTTTTTTCTGTCAATCTGGACTGTTTTTTCTGTCAAAAATTATATGCAGCAGAACCACAGGCTGAGTAATCTATTTTTTTCTGTCAAACTTTGGACCGGCCTGGACACAACAGAATTAAGCTTATGTGGAGGATGAAATCAATATTGCTATCTAATATATTGATCAATATGTTGAAGCTTTGGACTGGTCTGGACACAACAGAATTAATTACGCTATGAGGGTAATAAGTAATAATCTTCTTTCTTAGGACACAACAGAATTAAGCCAGTGGCAGGCATGATCATGGTCATCTAATAGGAACTGACCTGTTTCAGGAAACCAGCTCCAAACGCTGTCGTCAAATTCTTTTCTGTTCTGAACACAGAAGCGATTTATTTGAGAATGCAAATTCTGTTCTGTTCTGAACACAAATTCTGTTCTGTTCTGTTCTGAACACAGAAATTTTGTTCTGTTCTGATCATCGTCAAATTCTGTTCTGTTCTGTTCTATTCTGAACACAGAAATTCTGTTCTGATCATCGTCAAATTCTGTTCTGTTCTGAACACAGAAAAAGTACTTACACCATGTTTCATTCTTGTAGAGAACTCACAACACCAGTGGTGCTGCAACTGAAGGTCATAATTTGCGTCCAAGGATACAAAGAAATTTATCTGAGAATGCAAATGAGCAGATTGATGCAAATATTGGTTGTGATTCAATTGGAGATTTTCTGTGTGACAATGATGGTAATTATTCTGTTGTTGCATATACTTTTTCACCTTGCTATAGTAAAACTAATGTGTTTAAATTAATAGAATCCCATAGTCCACAAAAGAAGAGAAAAGGAAGGGGTATTACAAAATTGGAGGACATATTTGCAAGGGGATCTGAGATGGCAAAAATTAAGATAGAACTGAATGAATTTGGTCAACCTATTGGAAACAATTCAAGGAAGTTTTCTAGTGCTATTGGGTGTCATGTGAGAAAGAAGTTGTCAGTTAGCAGTGTTGACTGGAGACTAGTGGATGGTGAGAAGAAGTATGAAGTCTGGACCGACCTAAAGGTATTTGCCCAAGTACATTATTATCGTTTCTTAGGTTGAATTTGTTTCTGGCCATTAGGCCAAGTTGTGATTATCTTTTTTTTTGTTGGAAAATCAGAAAATCTTCGATGTAGATGATGCTGCCTTTAACTGGTTTTTAACCACTGCTGGAAGGAAATGGAAGGATTTTAAGTCAACCCTAAAGGCGCAGTATTTTAATGAGGATTTAACAGAAGAGGACATGAAGAACAAACATAGTGGAAGGGTTAGTGATGAGGATTGGAAGTTTCTTTCTGAATATTGGGTGTCTCCTGAATGTGAAGGAAAGACAAAAAAAAGTCAAATTTAGTCGTTCAAAGGTTGGGGTACTTCATACATCTGGTAGCAAGAGCTTTGCTCGCTCTGGCCATGAAATGGTATTGAAGCAATTTGACTGTTGAATTTATATTATGATTTTTCATTTTCAATTGTTAATATTAAAACAATTTACAGTCTAAGGAACTAGGCCGCCCTCCTCGAAGAGATGAACTCTATATCAAAACACATACCAGAAAGAATGGAGTTCCAACAAGACTTGTTGAACCAGTTATTGTAAGTTTTTGTGAACTTGACATTTATTGTAAGGTGTTTTTTGCATCACATTTGCTACTGTTTCCTATAGTGGTAGGTGAAAGGGAATTAGGCTTACACCTTTTCCTAAATTGATTTTGGTGGTTGAATTGCCCAACACAAATAATTGGACTAACTAGTTTGCTCTAGATTATGAGTTCTACAGGTGCCAAAGGTTCACAACAAGCCAATAAAAAGACCAAAGATAGGTTCAAATAAAGAGAGCTAAAGACATCCCAAAGGCACCCTGGTCTGGCGCACCGGACAGTGTCCGGTGCACCAGGGAACTTGACGCTGAACTCGCTACCTTCGGGAAAATAGGAGGTCGCTCCGCTATAATTCACCGGACTGTCCGGTGTGCCAGCGGAGCAACGGCTACTTCGCGCCAACGGTCGACTGCAACCGCATTAAATGCGCTACAGTGTGCGCCAGAGTCAGAGCACGCGTAGAAGGGGCACCGGACAGTCTACAGGACCTGTCCGGTGCACCACCGGACAGCCCAGAGGCCCCACCAGTCAGAGCTCCAACGGTCAAAACCCAACGGCCGGCTGACGTGGCTGGCGCACCGGACAGTGTCCGGTGGCGCACCGGACTGTCCGATGCGCCATGCGACAGACAGCCTCCCAACGACCACTTTTGGTGGTTGGGGTTATAAATACCCCCAACCACCCGCCATTCATTGCATCCAAGTTTTCCAACTTCCCACACCTTGCAAGAGCTATAGCATTCAATACAAGACACACCAAAGAGATCAAATCCTCTCCCAAGTCCTTAGTTCATTCCAAATCAAATAGTGACTTGTGAGAGAGTGACTTGTGTTCATTTGAGCTCTTGCGCTTGGATTGCTTCTTTTTCTCATTCTTTCTTGTGATCAACTCAATTGTAACCGAGACAAGAGACACCAATTGTGTGGTGGTCCTTGCGGGGACTTTGTGTCCCTTTTGATTGAGAAGAGAAGCTCACTCGGTCTAAGTGACCGTTTGAGAGAGGGAAAGGGTTGAAAGAGACCTGGTCTTTGTGACCACCTCAACGGGGAGTAGGTTTGCAAGAACCGAACCTCGGTTAAACAAATCCTTGTGTCTCACTCTTATTTGCTTATGATTTGTTTTTCGCCCTCTCTCTCAGACTCGTTTATATTTCTAACACTAACCCGGCTTGTAGTTGTGCTTAAGTTTATAAATTTCAGATTTGCCTTATTCACCCCCCTCTAGGCGACTTTCAATTGGTATCAGAGCTAGGTGCTTCATTATAGCTTAATCGCTCGAAGTGATGTCAGGAGATCACGCCAAGAAGATGGTGATCGGCGGTGAGAAGTCCGCTACAAGCCACGGGAAGGCTCCATCAAGGGAGTCCGCCAACAACAAGAAGGATGGATCCCCTTCACGCATTCGATCGCACAAGACTGGCGAGAAGAAGAAGAAAATGAAGAAAGTTGTCTACTACGAGACCGATTCTTCCTCGCCCTCTACATCCGGATCCGACTCCGTGTCCGTCACTTCTAAGCGCCAAGAGTGCAAGAAGTATAGTAAGATCCCCCTACGCTATCCTCGCATTCCTAAGCATACTCCATTACTTTCCGTCCCATTAGGCAAACCACCGACATTTGACGGTGAAGATTATTCTAGGTGGAGTGATATGATGAGGTATCACCTAACCTCACTCCACAAAAGTATATGGGATGTTGTTGAGTTTGGTGTATAGGTACCGTCCGTAGGGGATGAAGATTATGATGAGGACGAGGTGGCCCAAATCGTGCACTTCAACTCCCAAGCCACCACTATACTCCTCACCTCTCTAAGTTGAGAGAAGTATAACAAGGTGCAAGGATTGAAGAGTGCCAAGGAGATTTGGGACGTACTCAAGACCGCGCACGAAGGAGACGAGGTGACCAAGATCACCAAGCGGGAGACGATCGAGGGGGAGCTCGGTCGCTTCCGGCTTCGCCAAGGGGAGGAGCCACAAGAGATGTACAACCGGCTCAAGACCTTGGTGAACCAAGTGCGCAACCTCGGGAGCAAAAAATGGGATGACCATGAAATGGTCAAGGTTATTCTTAGATCACTCGTTTTTCTTAACCCTACGCAAGTGCAATTAATACATGGTGATCCTAGATACACACTAATGTCTCCCGAGGAAGTAATAGGAAAATTTGTGAGCTTTGAATTGATGATCAAAGGCTCAAAGAAAATCATCGAGCAAGATGGCCCCTCCACGCCCGAAGCACAACCGGTCGCATTCAAGGCGACGGAGGAGAAGAAGGAAGAGTCTACATCAAGTAGACTCCCCATCGACGCCTCCAAGCTCGACAACAAGGAAATGGCGCTCATCATCAAGAGCTTCCGCCAAATCCTCAAGCAAAGGAGGGGGAAGGACTACAAATCCCGCTCCAAGAAAGTGTGCTACAAGTGTGGTAAGCCTGGTCACTTTATTGCAAAATGTCCTTTATCAAGTGACAGTGACAGGGATAACGACAAGAAGGGCAAGAGGAGAGAAAACAAGAGGTACCACAAGAAGAGGGGCGGCGATGCCCATGTGTGCCGCGAGTGGGACTCCGACGAGAGCTCCACCGACTCCTCTGACGAGGACGCCGCCAACATCGCTGTCACCAAGGGACTCCTCTTCCCCAACGTTGGCCACAAGTGCCTCATGGCTAAGGACGGCAAAAGGAAGAAGGTAAAATCAAAATCCTCCACTAAATATGCAACCTCTAGTGATGAGGATAATTCTAGTGATGAGGAGGATAATTTGCGCACCCTTTTTGCCAACCTAAACATGCAACAAAAGGAAAAATTAAATGAATTAATTAGTGCTATTCATGAAAAGGATGAACTCTTGGACTCCTAAGAGGACTTCCTAATTAAGGAAAATAAGAAGCATGTTAAGGTTAAGAATGCTTATGCTCTAGAAGTAGAAAAATGTGAAAAATTATCGAATGAGCTAAGCGTGTGCCATGATATTATTGCCAACCTTAGAAATGAGAATGCTAGTTTAATTGCTAAGGTTGATTCAAATATATGTGATGATTCAATTTCCAATCTTAAGGATGATAATGCTAGTTTGCTTGCTAAGATTGAAAGATTGAATGATTCACTTGCTAGTCTTAGGATTGAAAACAAAAAATTAATTGCTAAGGCTAAAGACTTAGATGTTTGCAATGTTACCATTTCCAATCTTAGAAGTGAAAATGACATTTTACATGCTAAGATTGTTGAACTAAAATCTTGCAAACCTTCTACATCTACCGTTGAGCATGTTTCTATTTGCACTAGATGTAGAGACATTAATGTTGATGCTATTCATGATCACCTAGCTTTAATTAAGAAACAAAATGATCACATAGCTCAACTTAATGCCAAAATTAATGAGCATGACTTAGAAAATGAAAAATTTAAATTTGCTAGAAGCATGCTCTATAGTGGGAGACGCCCTGGCATCAAGGATGGCATTGGCTTCCAAAAGGGAGACAATGTCAAAATTAATGCCCTCCTAAAAGATTGTCTAACTTTGTCAAGAGCAAGGCTCCCATGCCTCAGGATAACGAGGGTTACATTTTGTACCCTGTAGGTTATCCCGAGCACAAGATTAGGAGAATTCACTCTAGGAAGTCTCACTCTGGCCCTAATCATGCTTTTATGTATAAGGGTGAGACATCTAGCTCTAGGCAATCAACCCGTGCTAAATTGCCTAAGAAGAAAATTCCTATTGCATCAAATGATTCTAACATTTCATTTAAAACTTTTGATGCATCTTATGTTTTGACTAACAAATCCGGCAAGGTATTTGCCAAGTATGTTGGGGGCAAACACAAGGGATCAAAGACTTGTGTTTGGGTACCCAAAGTTCTTGTACCTAATGTCAAAGGACCCAAAACCGTCTGGGTACCTAAAATCAAGAACTAAATTTGTTTTGTAGGTTTATGCATCCGGGGGCTCAAGTTGGATCATCGATAGCGGGTGCACAAACCACATGACAGGGGAGAAGAAGATGTTCTCCTCCTACGAGAAAAACCAAGATCCCCAACGAGCTATCACATTCGGGGATGGAAATCAAGGGTTGGTGAAAGGCTTGGGTAAAATTGCTATATCACCTGACCACTCTATTTCAAACGTTTTTCTTGTAGATTCTTTAGATTATAACTTGCTTTCAGTTTCGCAATTATGCAAAATGGGTTACAACTGTCTTTTTACAGATATAGGTGTTACTGTCTTTAGAAGAAGTGATGATTCAATAGCATTTAAAGGAGTGTTAGAGGGTCAGCTATACTTAGTAGATTTTGATAGAGCTGAACTCGACACTTGCTTAATTGCTAAGACTAACATGGGCTGGCTCTGGCATCACCGACTAGCACATGTTGGAATGAAGAATCTTCACAAGCTTCTAAAGGGAGAACTCATTTTGGGACTAACAAATGTTCATTTTGAGAAAGACAGGGTTTGTAGCGCATGTCAGGCAGGGAAGCAAGTTGGTGTTCATCATCCACACAAGAACATCATGACGACTGACAGGCCACTCGAGCTCCTACACATGGACCTATTCGGCCCGATAGCTTACATAAGCATCGGCGGGAGTAAGTACTGTCTAATTATTGTGGATGATTATTCTCGCTTCACTTGGTTGTTCTTTTTACAGGAAAAATCTCATACCCAAGAAACCTTAAAGGGATTCTTGAGACAGGCTCAAAATGAGTTCGACTTAAGGATCAAGAAAATAAGAAGCGACAACGGGACGGAGTTCAAGAACTCACAAATCGAAGGCTTCCTTGAGGAGGAGGGCATCAAGCATGAGTTCTCTTCTCCCTACACACCACAATAAAATGGTGTAGTGGAGAGGAAGAATCAAACTCTATTGGACATGGCAAGAACCATGCTTGATGAATACAAGACTTCGGATTGGTTTTGGGCCGAGGCGGTCAACACCGCCTGTTACACCATCAACCGGTTATATCTACATTGAATCCTCAAGAAGACATCATACAAACTCCTAACCGGTAAAAAGCCTAATGTTTCATATTTTAGAGTCTTTGGTAGCAAATGCTTTATTCTTGTTAAAAGAGGTAGAAAATCCAAATTTGCTCCTAAGGCTGTAGAAGGCTTTTTACTAGGATATGATTCAAACACAAGGGCATATAGAGTCTTTAACAAGTCCTCTGGACTAGTTGAAGTTTCTTGTGACATTGTGTTTGATGAGACTAACGGCTCTCAAGTAGAGCAAGTTGATCTTGATGAGCTAGATGATGAGGAGGCCCCGTGCGTCGCGCTAAGGAACATGTCCATTGGGGATGTGTGTCCTAAGGAATCCGAAGAGCCTCCACAAGCACAAGATCAACCATCTTCCTCCATGCAAGCATCTCCACCAACTCAAGATGAGGATGAGGCTCAAGATGATGAAAGCAAAGATCAAGAAGATGAGCCACCTCAAGAGGAGAGCACCGATCAAGGGGGAGATGCCCATGATCAAGATAAGGAGGATGAACAAGTTCCAAGGCCACCACACCCAAGATTCCACCAAGCAATCCAATAAGATCACCCCGTGAACACCATCCTCGGCGATATTCAAAAGGGGGTAACTACTCGATCTCGTGTTGCTCATTTTTGTGAACATTACTCTTTTGTTTCCTCTATTGAGCCACACAAGGTAGAGGAAGCACTTCAAGATTCGGATTGGGTGGTGGCGATGCAAGAGGAGCTCAACAACTTCACTAGGAATGAGGTATGGCATTTAGTTCCACGTCCTAACCAAAATGTTGTAGGAACCAAGTGGGTCTTCCGCAACAAGCAAGATGAGCATGGTGTGGTGACAAGGAACAAAGCTCGACTTGTAGCCAAGGGATATGTTGGGGGCCTTCGGCTTCCAAAGGTCCTCAAAAACATGATTTAACAATGTTTCTGGAGTATAATACATGAATAGGTACCTTCGGACTTGGATCAAAACCATAGTGTGAAGAAGTACAAGGAATACGAAGGATGGCGCAGAGCCGAAGCTATGCGCAGGGGAGCTTCGGCATGATAGCAGAAAAGAAAACCGACTTAAAGATGAAAAGGCTATTTAGACCTCGATGGATTACTATAAAGTTATTAGCAAATGTAAAGGGCATGGGTGTAATTTTACATGGGTTGTGTCCTGTGCCTATAAATAGATGATCAGTGCTCCCGTACTGTTCACGCGGACTTGGCATTTGCTTTTGCGTCACGCTTGTACTCTTTATCTTCCTTTAAGCCGAAGGTACACTTGTAATGAGTTATTATTTCTATTTATTCATAGTAATAAAATATAAATAATTCAATAATAACAACACATTTAATTGTTCATACTGTTTACTATACTTCATATGATTTCCTCTTCATTTTTATATGTTATGCTTATGAAGGTATGTTCTTCGTAACCTTCGTCCGAGAGTCGTTATATCCTAAGGGAAATAATGCTCCGAAGGACGAAGGACTTTAACGTTTAACATTTTTTGTGTTGCCTTGCTCTTAAGCCGAAGCATTTGAGAGCAAGTCATCAACATTGGCGCCCACCTCCGGTGAACCCTTTCCGACCACTTTCGGCAAGCATCGACCTTCTTCATGCCGCCAAAAAAAGCTTCAGCAACAGGGGCTGCCGCTCTGCAGCCGTTGGACCCAAACCAGGAGACCCTTTCTCTTCGGGAGGCCCAAAGCCAGAAGAGGAAGGCCACCAGTCCAACGCCTCAGGAGGACGACTTGGACCAAGAAATCAGGAATATGGAGATGTTGCATCAGCAAGTGCAAAGGAAGAAGGAAAAGATGGCTCGGCTAGCTGACCTACAAAGGCAGATAGACGAAGCCTCTGAAGAAGTTTGTCATCTTACTCAAGATGAGCAGAACCGAAGGCCCCAGTACAGAGAGCTTCACCAAGAGGACTTCGTCAACGAGGATGACTGGTATGAGGATTTCCATCATGGAAATTTTGCTTTTGATGATGCTTCTACTCTGTCAGCAGAACTGCAGGCTACACCTTGGCCCCCGTCTTACAAACCACCTCAGCTTCCAATGTATGACGGACACTCAGATCCGAAGCAATTTTTGATGAGTTACGGAGCAACCATATCTTCATATGGTGGCAATACTGCAGTCATGGCAAAATCCTTCGTCATGGCAGTCAAAAATGTTGCACAAACCTAGTACTCTTCTCTTCGGCCAGGAACAATTACATCATGGCAAAAGCTGAAGGACATGCTCATCACCAGCTTCCAAGGGTTTCAGACGAAGCCGGTCACTGCTCAAGCTTTGTTCTAGTGCACTCAGGAACACGAAGAATACCTTCAGGCGTATGTCCGAAGGTTCTTATGACTGAGGGCATAGGCGCCAACGGTGCCCAAATAAATTGTTATTGAGGCCATGATTAAGGGGCTTCGGTCAGGACCTACAGCCCAATACTTCGCCAGGAAACCCCCTCAGACCCTGGAGAAACTGCTTCAGAAGATGGATGAATATATCCGAGCAGATAATGATTTTTGACAAACAAGGGAGGAAGCTTACAGGTTCTCTGAAATGACCAAGGGCTTCGGAGGGAGAGTCCACCCAAGGCACGTCAGATCAATTCACTCTACTTAGAATGACAACAGGGGAAGTCAGCAACAGAGGCCGCAGTATTCCTCCCAGGCTTCGGTGCAGCAACAGAGCTATCCTCGGCCCCCAGCTCCAAGGGGCAGAGGCGCCAGGGGCTTCGGAGGAAGGTTTGGGGATCAGCCTAGGAAAATTTATTGCCTATTATGCGGTGAGGACAAGGGCCATACTACCAGGATGTGCCATGTCACCATCCAGAAACAGAAAGAGATAGCAGAAGCTGCAGCCCAACAGAGCCAGCCGAAGCAGGTTCTGCATACTGCTTCATACCACTCACCGTATATTCCAGAGTATGTGGGTAACCATCCTGTAGTTTCTGTTGCTTCGGCAAGCCAACCTCAGGCATCTTGGCAACAGCCTCCACCTCCACCACCAATGCAACCCGCTTATCCCCAAGGCCAGCAGCCATAAGGGAGCCAACACACTCACCAGCAGCGAGACTTCAGGGAGCAGTCCGAAGCTCGCACAGTCAACAGTACTGTGCCAGAATCGAAGCACATCTACTAAGATATATCCTACCTCTGAAACAGTTTTTACATTTGTTATCATTTACCTTTTTCAATGAAGAGCAATCATTGAAAGCTTAGTTCTTTTGTTGTTTTCAATTTCTTGTAATAGCTTCGTCATTATCATAATGTAATATACCTTCCTCATAAATCGACGAAGTTCCAAAAGTTTTGACGAAGCAACAAAAAGTCGTTTTAAGGAACGCATGGCAAGTCTTTGTCGGAGCAACAAAAGTCGTTCTTAAGGGAACGCAGCGTAAGTTTTCTGCTCAAAAGTCGTTCCAAAGGGAATGCAGAGCTTACAGCGAAAAATAAACGCTGATACCGCCGAAATAAAAGGCGAAGAAGCTCCTAAGGGAGGCTTACAGCGAAAAATAAACGCTGATATCGCGGAAATAAAAGGCGAAGAAGCTCCTAAGGGAGGCTTACAGTGAAAAGTCAACGCTAATACACCGAAAAATAAGCGGTGAAGCCGAAAAATAAACGGCAAAGAGACTATGTCCTATTGTGGGAACGTATGTGTATCTTCGGCACAAATATCATTTTGCATATCATAGCATCATCACATCATTCGCATAACATGACATCATACATCACATTGCATCAATGGCACAAGAAGGGAATACAATGTTAATCTTCGGAAATTATTTCAAAGAAATTGTGCCAAGGCACAAAACAAAGTTTGAAGATGTACAGTTTCGTCAACTTTAGTATCAGAGGAGATCTATTGCTTACGAAGCATAATATTTTCACGCATATGGATATTCTTCACGAAGCATGAAAAGAAGGGAAGGTGTTTTTTCGCCAAAGGCTCAAAAGCGATATGTATGTAAAGTTTCATGCATCGTAAAGAACTGAATTACATACAACTTATATATTACTTTTAAAATTATAGAATATTACACACTTTGTTCAGCAAATATTACATCAATATTCCAAATGTTTTTACAACAATAGCTATTCTTCTTTTAAAACTACTTCCGCAGCTTCGTTTAGTAGTTGAAAAACAACTTTGTCCATAATAGCTTCGGCCATCTTAGTAATTTCATCTTCCTTTTTTGCTTCGGGGTCGGCCTGTGACCCGAAGGGCTCCGGGGGAGGAGATAATTCGGCTGCGATATAAAACATGAATAAGTTCGAAGTCACAATAATAAAACATAAAGTCAAAAGCAATTAGACAATACTTATCCGCCTTTCAAGTTCTGCAGTCTTTTCAACTGCCTTTGCTGCTTCTCTAGCTTCGTGGGTATCTTTTTCACTTTTCCTTATAATTTCGTGAGCCATCTCTCGGCCACCGTTTTCCCAGATGTCGGTAAAAAACTTTCCGCCAATTAAGCTTGCCTCGGCCGAAGGGTTTTTTGTATCTTCAATAGAAAATGCAGCTTCGGCTTGGGCCAAAATCTTCACATGCTCGCATCCTGCCTTCTCTAAGATGGCCGCAATTCCCCTAGCACCTGAGAAGGCGCAGACATCTCCGCGGCCACTCAAAACTTCCTCAAAGGCTTCGGCTTCGCCCTTGATCCATTCGATTGGACCTTCGGGATCGCCTACTACGAAGTTGTCCTCATTTGAGTATGCGCCAATATTGGCGAAGCTGGTTTTTATCTTTTATACACATGCCATAGAATTTTCATAGCATCTTTCTTTTGTAGAACTAAGCTCCACAACTGTTTTTTCCAGTATTCACTGGCGTCTCGGTCAGCTTCGGCAACTGCACATTTTAATTTTTCTTCTACCAGCTGTTTCCGAAGATCTTCAATTTCGCACTTCTGTGTCTCAGCTTGGGCTTTCGAAGTAGCCTCGTCTTCTTTTATCTTATTTATCAATGAGTTTAATATTTTGTCTTTTTCAAGGCCTTCGTTCCTTAGCTCAATTACTTCGGAACGAAGGTTATTCAAGGCCATGGTATATCCCTCGTCTTGAGTGCTTTTTTGCGCCCTGAGGGCGTTGCTAAGAATAAGGCCCTGCAAAAGAAGTGTGGTATTAAGTATAAGCAAACGAAAAAGTCTTGTTTTTAAGCACAAAAATCTTATTCTCTCACCTTTAAGCTGTTGTACGCTAAGTTGTCGGCCAATTCATCTTTTGATAACACTGAGAGCCCATCTTCTAGCATCAAGAATCCGAAGTTTCTTCCCATCTCCCGGCAGACAAGAATCTCCTTGCTGTCTGGGAGACAATATAAGTCTTCTTCTCCGCTGCCATTGAAAATCAATGCCCCCTTCGGATATTTCAATTTCTGGGCATAGAACTGAGCCTCTTGTTTTTCTTTTTCAGTCAACTTTTTCCCCGAAGCATGTCGTAAAATATAATTGAGAGCTTCGGAAAATGCTTCGGGGGGGCAGGGGCAGTTTCTTCAGCCAAAGTTTGTTCTGCCGCTTCTGTTTCTTTTTCTATGGTTTCCAAGGATTTCATCTTGGCAGGCTCTGAAGGCCCAGCTTCGGTCTCAGCTTGATGCTTTGTAGCTTCGGCCTCAGAGGCTGTTGTCTCAATTTGCACTTTGGGAACTTCGGCAATTTTCTTCGGAGTAGTGCTTGAAGACTTTATCGTCTCCAATACATCGAGAACATTAACCATCCTTTTTCTTTTGGGGGTCATTGCTGGACCTTTTTGGGTTTTTGGTACTTCAACTTTTGCCGAAGGACTTAAAATTTCTGATGTTTTTGTCCCTTTAGCTCTCGGCTCTTCAATTTTTTCAGCCTTCGGTGTTGCAGTCAGGTCTTCAGTTTTTTGCGCAGGTGTAGGTTCTTTGGCTTCAGTAGCCGAAGAGGCCTCACCGACAAACTCGGGCACTATGGCCGGTTCAATAAAGCGCGGTCGGTGAGTAAGGACTTTCACCTTTTTCCTCTTCGGCGCAGGCTCGCTTGGAGCAGCTGAAGCATCATCTTTCCCGGAAGTTGCATCTTTTCTCTTTCGTCCCCGTAGTGGGTAGCGGTAGTCAGGGTACATGAACCTAATAGCATCAAAAACTCGGTTGAGCCTTTTCTTCTTCCAGCCTCTGAAGGCCACAGATAGCGCAGTATCCTCTGCCTTCGAGTATGGCCCAAGCAGTTCATCGCTTGTAGCTTCAACGCATTTCAGCCAATCATCATCTGGCTCAACAAACTTACCCTCGTATCTGAAGGTGAATTTCATCCTAATCAACCCACCTTCGTCAGACTTGGTGATAGTCTCCTTTGGCATTTCCCACTTTTCTACAAGTGGCCATACTCTGAAGGCTATGTGCTCCTGGATTAAATCCCTTGTGCCGATGAAAGAGCAAACTACGTCGAAGGCTCTCTGACATTCTTCGGCTGCCTCGTCAATATCCACCTTCGGTTTCCGGAGACCGAAGCACTGCCAGATAGGACACATGATGATATCTTTAATATCTTCTCGTGCCTTCAAATCGTTTTTCACATAGAACCATTCCTTCATCCAATCTCCGGGCCATCTCTTCCGAAAAGTTGGCACGGGACAGCTTGACCCAGAGCGAGCACCGAAGCTATAATAGCCAAAATTGTTATGATATTGCTCTTTACCCCAGGGTTTCGTCTCATATAATAGCTCGTGCATATTGTAGAAACTTTTTGCATTTGGCTCCAAGCCCTGGCTCCTCACGGCCCATTCGAAGATTCCCATTCTTATGATAGCTTCGGGAGTAAGTTGATGAAGGTAGACCTGATATATCTTCAGAACTTCAACCACAAATCTGTTTAAGGGGAACCGAAGCCCAGCTTTAAAAAAGCTTCGGAAGATCACGACTTCATTCTCTTCGGGAGTAGGCACAGTCCTCTCTCCGTCATCTGCCCTCACAGTAGACAGGTCTCGAAAATATCTTTCCCTCATGTTATCAAGATGACTCTGTTTAATACTCGATTTTCCGAAGACTGTGTGACTTGGTCGCCACGGTCGATCTTCGGAGTCTTCACCCCCACTTTCTACATCATAACTGTCACTTTCACTGGTATCTTCAGATAAGCCTTCTAAAATTTCTCTAGTAATCTTCTCTGTATTTGTTCTCGCTATCGATTCAAGAAAGCCCAGATTCTTCTCCTCAGAAAGGCTCAGTTTCATTTCAGCAATAGCTTTCTTTTCCTGAGACATCTCTTCGAAAATGCTGAAAATGTGTTCTTAAGGCCAAAGCTAAAAAATTTAAAAAGTTGGACAAGCGTTTGTAGGCAAAGAGCTATTTGAGCAGGCAAAGCAGATGGCAAGAAAGCGCACCAAATGAGCTCGCGGTCGGATCATATTTATACGCCCAGGGCGTTGCAAGTGGGAGGGTCCCGCTTGTCATTGAATGTTGCTATTCTAGCAAAGGGAAGGTGTTTTTTCGGACCTTCGGCTTAGGGCCTTCGTCCATATCGCAATCTGAATTTATCATCCTAACAAATTAATATTGCGAGGGGCTACTTTTGGGGGCCTTCGGCTTCCGAAGGTCCTCAAAAACATGATTTAACAATGTTTCTGGAGTATAATACATGAACAGGTACCTTCAGACTTGGATCAAAACCACAGTGTGAAGAAGTACAAGGAATACGAAGGATGGCGCAGAGCCGAAGCTATGCGCAGGGGAGCTTCGGCATGATAGCAGAAAAGAAAACCGACTTAAAGATGAAAAGGCTATTTAGACCTCGATGGATTACTATAAAGTTATTAGCAAATGTAAAGGGCATGGGTGTAATTTTACATGGGCTGTGTCCTGTGCCTATAAATAGATGATCAGTGCTCCCGTACTGTTCACGCGGACTTGGCATTTGCTTTTGCGTCACGCTTGTACTCTTTATCTTCCTTTAAGCCGAAGGTACACTTGTAATGAGTTATTATTTCTATTTATTCATAGTAATAAAATATAAATAATTCAATAATAACAACACATTTAATTGTTCATACTGTTTACTATACTTCATATGATTTCCTCTTCATTTTTATATGTTATGCTTATGAAGGTATGTTCTTCGTAACCTTCGTCCGAGAGTCGTTATATCCTAAGGGAAATAATGCTCCGAAGGACGAAGGACTTTAACGTTTAACATTTTTTTGTGTTGCCTTGCTCTTAAGCCGAAGCATTTGAGAGCAAGTCACCAACAGGATATTCACAAGTCGAAGGTTTGGATTTCGGTGAAACCTATGCACCCGTAGCTAGGCTTGAGTCAATTCGTATATTACTTGCCTATGCTACTTACCATGGCTTTAAGCTTTATCAAATGGACGTGAAAAGTGCCTTCCTCAATGGACCAATCAAGGAAGAGGTCTACGTTGAGCAACCTCCCGGCTTTGAAGATAGTGAGTATCCTAACCATGTGTATAAACTCTCTAAGGCGCTTTATGGGCTCAAGCAAGCCCCAAGAGCATGGTATGAATGCCTAAGAGATTTCCTTATCACTAATGGCTTCAAAGTCGAAAAGGCCGATCCTACTTTATTTACTAAAACTCTTGACAATGATTTGTTTGTATGCCAAATTTATGTTGATGATATTATATTTGGGTCTACTAACGAATCTACATGTGAGGAATTTAGTAGGATCATGACACAGAAATTCGAGATGTCGATGATGGGGGGGTTGAAGTACTTCTTGGGATTTCAAGTGAAGCAACTCCAAGAGGGCACCTTCATTAGCCAAACGAAGTATATTCAAGACATTCTAAACAAGTTTGGGATGAAGGATGCCAAACCCATCAAGACACCAATGGGAACCAATGGGCATCTCGACCTTGACACGGGAGGTAAATCCGTAGATCAAAAGGTATACCGGTCGATGATAGGTTCTTTGCTTTATTTATGTGCATCTCGACCGGATATTATGCTTTCCGTATGCATGTGTGCAAGATTCCAAGCCGATCCTAAGGAAGCTCACCTTAGGGCCATAAAACGAATCTTGAGATATTTAGTTTATACTCCTAAGTTTGGCCTTTGGTACCCTAGGGGATCCACATTTGATTTGATTGGTTATTCGGATGGCGATTGGGCGGGGTGTAAAATTAATAGAAAGAGCACATCGGGGACTTGCCAGTTCTTGGGAAGGTCTCTGGTGTCTTGGGCTTCAAAGAAGCAAAATTCCGTAGCTCTTTCTACCGCCGAAGCCGAGTATATTGCCGCAGGCCATTGTTGCGCGCAATTACTTTGGATGAGGCAAACCCTTAGGGACTATGGTTACAAATTAACCAAAGTTCCTCTTCTATGTGATAATGAGAGTGCAATCCGCATGGCGGATAATCCCGTTGAGCATAGTCGCACTAAACACATAGCCATTCGGTATCACTTCTTAAGGGATCACCAACAAAAAGGGGATATCGAGATTGCTTATATTAACACCAAAGAACAATTAGCCGATATCTTTACCAAGCCACTAGATGAACAAACATTTAACAAACTTAGGCATGAGCTAAATATTCTTGATTCTCGGAATTTCTTTTGATGTCTTGCATTCATAGCTCATTAATATACCTTTGATCGTATCTCTTTCATGTGCTATGACTAATGTGTTTTCAAGTGTATTCCATGATAAGTCATAGATTGAAAGGGAATTGGAGTCTTCGGCGAAGACAAAGGCTTCCACTCCATCGAATTACTCATCCTTCGTCGTCGCTCCACGCCGCTCTCCGTCTTTGGTATAATCTTCACTCATATTTTGTTTGCCAAAGGGGGAGAAAGTAGTTACGAGGGCTTATATTTCACTCAAGTATCCGTTTTTGGCGATTCATGCCAAAGGGGGAGAAAGTATTAGCCCAAAGCAAAAGAACCGCACCACCACCAATTTCAAAATTTAAAGTTGTATTTAGAAAAGATTTTTCAAATGGTTATTTTCTAAATGGTATCTTATTATTTGTATAATTTCAAATTGGAATACCCTCTTCAAAATTAATATCTAAAACCCTCTTGAACACTAAGAGGAGGATTTCATTAAGGGGGAGTTTTGTTTAGTCAAAGGAAAAGCATTTGAAACAGGGGGAGATAATTTCAAATCTTGAAAATGCTTCTCAAAATCTTATTCATTTACCTTTGACTATTTGCAAAAGGACTTTCAAAAGAATTTGCAAAAACAAAACATGTGGTGCAAGCGTGGTCCAAAATGTTAAAAACAAAGAAATCAATCCATGCGCATCTTATGAAAATTTATTCGTTCAATTATAAGTAACCTTTGCACTTACATTATGCAAACTAGTTCAATTATGCACTTCTATATTTGCTTTGGTTTGTGTTGGCATCAATCACCAAAAAGGGGGAGATTGAAAGGGAATTAGGCTTACACCTTTTCCTAAATTGATTTTGGTGGTTGAATTGCCCAACACAAATAATTCGACTAACTAGTTTGCTCTAGATTATGAGTTCTACAAGTGCCAAAGGTTCATAACAAGCCCATAAAAAGACCAAAGATGGGTTCAAATAAAGAGAGCTAAAGACATCCCAAAGGCACCCTGGTCTAGCGCACCGGACTGTCCGGTGCACCAGGGAACTTGACGCTGAACTCGCTACCTTCGGGAAAATGGGAGGCCGCTCCGCTATAATTCACCAGACTGTCCGGTGAAGCACCAGACAGTGTCCGGTGTCACACCGGACTGTCCGGTGTCACACCGGACTGTCCGGTGTGCCAGCGGAGCAACGACTACTTCGCGCCAACGGTCGACTGCAACCACATTAAATGCGCTACAGTGCGCGCTAGAGTCAAAGCACGCGCAGAAGGGGCACCGGACAGTCTATAGGACCTGTCCGGTGCACCACCCGACAGCCCAGAGGCCCCACCAGTCAGAGCTCCAACGGTCAGAACCCAACGGCCAGCTGACGTGGCTGGCGCACCGGACAGTGTCCGGTGGCGCACCGGACTGTCCGGTGCACCATGCGACAAACAGGCTCCCAACGACCACTTTTGGTGGTTGGGGTTATAAATACCCCCCAACCACCCACCATTCATTGCATCCAAGTTTTCCAACTTCCCACACCTTACAAGAGCTATAGCATTCAATACAAGACACACTAAAGAGATCAAATCCTCTCCCAAGTCCTTAGTTCATTCCAAATCAAATAGTGACTTGTGAGAGAGTGACTTGTGTTCATTTGAGCTCTTGCGCTTGGATTGCTTCTTTTTCTCATTCTTTCTTGTGATCGACCCAATTGTAACCGAGACAAGAGACACCAATTGTGTGGTGGTCCTTGCGGGGACTTTGTGTCCCTTTTGATTGAGAAGAGAAGCTCACTCGGTCTAAGTGACCGTTTGAGAGAGGGAAAAGGGTTGAAAGAGACCCGGTCTTTGTGACCACCTCAACGGGGAGTAGGTTTGCAAGAACCGAACCTCGGTAAAACAAATCCTTGTGTCTCACTCTTATTTGCTTATGATTTGTTTTTCGCCCTCTCTCTCTCGGACTCGTTTATATTTCTAACGCTAACCCGGCTTGTAGTTGTGCTTAAGTTTATAAATTTCAGATTCGCCCTATTCACCCCCCCCCCTCTAGGCGACTTTCAGTAGGTACTGAACCTTTCTCTTTTGCAACTCAATTTGGGTAGAACAAACTTAAAGAATATGTTGAGGCCCATCCAGAGTTGAAGGAAAGAACAATTCAAGAAGGTGATGCTTTTGCTGCTGTTTATGGAGAGAAAGAGCCAAGAGGACGTGTCCGAGTTTTGGGTCTAGGACCAACTCCCCAAGATATTGGTACCCCGGGCTTGAGAAGTTACACACCCACAAGACTCCAAATGGAAGTCCTAGCCCGCAAAAAGGCTGAACGTGAGAAAGCTTCTCTAGAACAACGCATAGTAGAAATGGAGGAGAAAATGCAGGAGCAAAGGATGGCTCATGAAATGAGAGATGTGGAAATCATCTCGCATGATGGTTCTAATACACGACACCATCCGGTAAAGTAGCTGAACATCTTAGAGTCATTTTGAAATCTATGGAATATTTATTACTTATTACCCTCATATTTATTTTAGGACACAAGGTCTGGACAACATATTGATCAAACACATAATATTACTCAGTTTCATGAAGATGAAGCTTATGTGGAGGATGAAATCTCTGATGAGGGTGAAAACTTGCTTGGCAACAATCATGTTAGTGTTACCCCTATCAATGGTACCCCAACAATGCAGCCCTCTAGCAAGACGACCAATACAACCCCAGTAGTGCAGCCCTGTCAAGGCAACACTAGAGCTATCCCAGCAAGTCTGCCTCTTCACACTGAACTTGTATTTTTTTCATCCATCCTTCAAAGTTTCTAATTCTCATTTGCTAGTGGTTCTGTACATTTATTATATTCTTATAATTTCATTGTTTGCTTCAGATTGGAAAGGATGTGATCTTATATGCCATATTGAGAGATCGTCCTGTGGCTAAGGGAACAATTATTTCAACTAATCCAAGCTCAGTGCTAGGAGGAGTTGCTCTAGGAAAGCAATATTGTGAGGTTGTTGTGAATGTTGTGCTGAAAAGGGATGCCCTTCTACCTCGCCCATATGGTTATTTGGAGGAGATGGGTGATGCTGATCGGATGTCGATTGCATGGCCGTACAAGAGAGTAATAAGCTATCTCTTTGTTGTTTTTTCATATATGGTGATTGCATATTTTCTAACTAATGGTTTCTATGATTATATAGCTAAAGGTGAGCAAGACATCAAAATCATCCCAGAGTGCTACAGGTATATATATGATTGACATTGTACCACAATTCTATTTTGTGGTATCTACCACTGATTTCAGTAGATATTCTTGGTTATGACTGCTTCTAGCTATGTGGCTGATTTGAGTAGATATTCTTGATTTTAGTAGGTATGTGGCTGCTACTAGATATTCTTGATTTTTTTTCAGTTGTTAACTTACAAGATATTGAGACTGAAGCAGTAAATAAGTCACCAGCTAAATACATCTCTTTTCCTACTAGCTGGACAACATACATTTCAACGTAGATATTAACTAAATGAAAGGACACTTGAGTAGCTGCTCTCTAAAATTCATGCAGCTCAATAAGCAGCAGCAAGGTGTTGTAATCATGCAGTTCTGTTGCGTTCAACTATTGTATATTTAGATTAATCATGGAGCATTGGTGGTATCTATTCTATAGTTTATTTTGGAATGGATTTCTAAGTAGTCTACTAATGATTTGGGTTTTAATTTTGTCAGGAGGGAGGTCCTAGAGGTAGTAAGTCACTTGTTTACTCCATGATGACAATAGCAAGCAGATCGCGGTGGTGCCTATGGATGCTACAAGCCTACAACAAGAAAGATCAAAAGTTCTTTTGGATGGATGCAGCTACATATTTTGTGTTTTGCAAGTGAACTTAAAATTCTGAAACCAACATGTGGTTGTACTAGCTAGTATCTCTGAGCTTTGACAAGCCAAACTTAGTGTTGTTGCTGCTTATTTTGATCTTTATTACAACAAAAGCAAACTTGTGAACTTTATGTATGAATGCAGTACAATTGTTATTGTCATGAATGAAAATATGAGCTATGTCAACATGAGCTATGTATGAATGCAGTACAATTGTTATCTGATGTTGATGATAATTGGAAATTGCTAGTAATATATTTTTTAGGTTCATATAGCCATAGCATTTGATTGTTAGTCGGTAAAAATACATATATCGCATCAGACAGTGTGTCGGTATAAGTTCTAACAGACTGTTCGTCGGGATAAATATGTTAGTCGGTATATCTTTTTAACGTCTAACCGTCCGTCGGTATAAACATGTCTGTCGCTATACATATATGCCGACGCCACTTACAGCGTCAGAAAGTGTTAGTCAGTATAACTCTATAGCGACTGATAGTACATTGCTATAACGACTTATACCGACTGTAAGTAAGTCGTTATTGCTAGGTTGTGGTATAGTGGCTTGACCGATTTCTCGCCGAAGTAATCCAGCGGCGCCTGCGTCCGCCATCACCGTTGCCAGGTCACAATACCGCCTCGAGTGCGGTAAGTTATCCACATCCGAGTTCGCTTTCCTTACCTCGTTGCGTAGACCGTCACGATTTGAGGCAGGGTGCGCCGGGAGGGTGCATTGGCCTGGCCACGGGCTCCACCACTGCAGGTTGGGCGGCGTCGCCGCTCGGACCACCGAGGATGTGGGTGAGGCGATCCTTAGCCCTCGGATAAACCTAGAACGATTAGGATTAGAAGTCGAGTGCTGGATCGACCGTGTTGAGCGTGTACTGTCGATCTGCGATCGGACGCGTGGAGTTTGATCCTGTGACTTAAAATCGTGTCCACCGAGCACTGTGTGGACGGCCAGGGTGTGAGCACAGTATAGGTTTGTCGGTGCAAATGGCAACCGTAGATCTTTGATCGTAGGGCTGTGTGGTCCAGATTTTATTAAACTCGAGTCGTCGGATGCAGATCCTAGGGCCTTGTAGAGTATCGGTTCGTTTTAAGCAAGATCCAATCCGGGCGCTTGTTGTCTAATCGGACAGTCGTGGTCGACTTGTACCCCTTCGTGACGTCTGTTTTACTAAAGAGCCCTCCACAAATTATAAAATAAACCCGCAGTCCACGCAGAGGCAAAAATTAGAACACATAGGTCCTGGAATTTACGCAGAGCACCCTGTACTTCAAAGAAATAGTACATGCAGTCCATTAGTAAATAAAAAGGGGATAAATTAATACAGAAAATTATTTTTGGTACAAAAATAATTTCAGAACCTTGTTTAATTCATGTTTAATCAATTTTATCTCTTTTTTGACCCATTCCAGTTGCATTAAATTCATAATAATATTGTTTATCATCTAGTAAACCTGCTTTGTCATGAAACATATATTAAATTGATGCACTCAGTTATTTCTATATCGACCACTTAAACCTTCGGAAAATCATAACTCTTTAACAGTAACTCTAAATTTAGTGGTTCTCGAACCTACAATCTTGTTTCGAAGCGTAGAATATTATCATGCATTAGTTTGATGTTAATTTCTATATCGACCACTTAGAATGTTTAGTGTGATGTTAATTTCTATTGTACCATGTTTGTTTGTATTGTTGCGAGTAGACGAGCAAGCAACAGAGGACCCAGGTGCTTAGTAGGTGGAAAATTCTGGGTAGGAGCTAGTTGAAGGCAAGTTGTGCCCTTGATCACTTCTATTTACCCAATAATGTTCTTGTTAATCATTATGACCCGCATAGGTTAATTTTGATGGGACCAAATAGGTCACCCCAGTTTGGATATTTTTACACCTTGTTTATCACTAAACTTTTGGGTAGTACCTGCTATTGCTTTATGTGGTTTTAGGTGTTAAGATACACATTATTCATGATCATGCTTTTATTACAAATTTGTTATTTACTGTTTATGACAAGATTATTAACTTAATTGGAACATGGAGCGACCACCCGAGAAAACAGTGCTACCACAAGGGTGTATGAGACGCCCTTGGCTAACTAATTAGGAAAGCCAGTGGAGGACTACTGATGAGGACATCACTATGAGTACGACTACACCAGCAGCACCTCCACATCAAGCGCCACTTCCTTCATTAGCTGGGCCAATCACTCGGGCCCGTGCCAGAGATCTTAACTTCGTCATGCTACTGAAGAATGAGGGCCCAGAAGAATAGATGACCAGCCCAACTGCGGCCCATAGTGGACGACCTAGGGTTGGCCGCCCCTAGGGGCTGCGCCCCCTCTCTCTATTTATATAGGAGCTGCGCCTCCTTTGTTCTTCGAGTTTTGTTTTACATCTAGCTTTAGCTACCCCAGAACACGCACAAATACGTGATGTCCTCTGTGATTCAGAACTCCACCTCGAGTGATATTAAGATTGCTCGCATCTTTTTCTTGTTCGTTCTTCGATTGCGCAAAGGAAACGATCTTCGTGATCAGGCCGATCTCGCATCAGCAAGGTCGGTAACCATTGGAAGTTGGTTCAGCGATTGCATTGGCGCTTCGGGATTGCTCGTCGTAGTCGGATCATGAGGGTCTACTTCCACCAAATCGGAATTATCTCCACTCACCGAAAGATCGGGCACTCCAGCTCTATCAAGTGGTATCAGATTTCCAGGTTGATCGGTGAGTTTATCGAGTGTTTTTTCTCCTACAGTCCACAAAACCACATAAAAATTCAGGTTAGACCTTATACCAGCACCCTTTTGAGCCTCGCACCTTCTTTCAATAATCTGCATTGTTGAATTTGTGCGCTTTCGCGTCATTTGTTGCTGGTCGCATTGTGTTTTTTCTCACCATCCTTCTTTCTTCCTTGTTTTCTCTTTCGATTACATCAAACCCTAGCGCGCCGCAACCATCTTCCTTGTTTTTCTCCTTCAGTTACATCAAACCCTAGCGCGCCGCAACCATCTTCCTTGTTTCTCTCCTTCGGTTACATCAAACCGAGTCAACGCCACAAACCGAGTCAACGCCGCTTCCTTATTTTTCTCCTTCGGTTACGTAAAAAAAAACAGAAAAAAAACAAACCGAGTCAACGCCGCTTCCTTGTTTTTCTCCTTCGGTTACGTAAAAAAACAGAAACAAAAAAAAAAGAAAACGAAGGAGAAAGGATACAAAGCGGTTGTCTCATCTCGGTCGTTTTAAACATACCTTCCTTAAACCGGGCATAACTTTTCGCTCGGTTGTTCAAAAAATCTGAAATTTTTACATGAGCTTGTTGACACCATTCTGAGGCTGGCCAAACTGACCTTAGGTCCGTTTGGTTTCGACAAAATTGTCAAAAAAATTCAGGAAAATAAAGAAAAAATTCGTCAAAGTTCTCGCACGCTTTTTAGAGAACTTCCTGATTTTCTGTAGACCACATCTGAACTCTGTTTTAGGTGAAATTTCGTGTAGCTCCTATTTTGTTGCTCCTTGTGCTGAGAAAAATATCAAAAAATCATACAAAAAAAAGAAAAACAAAATCACATGTGATTCCTACTAGTGTCTTTTTGGCCTCGCTAGTACAATATTTACGGTACTGCCATTCTGCTAGTTCCATCCGCCCTTTGCACTTGTGGCCAGCAATATAGTTTCGTGTTTTGCACTATAATTCAACTTTGCATTATTGTTTGATCGTGCTAATCCTTGACTTGAGTGCAGCCTACCCAAAACTCCACATATTTTTACGACGAGAAGGTTTCTGTTTCTCCAGGCAATCGCTCATCCAATCTTTCACCGGTTCCACCTGTTGGTTGTAGTTCACCACTGTGGCTTGGTAAGAACGGATAAGAATTTGATAACAGCATTTCATTGAGCGAGTTGTCACCACCATTTCCCTGTTGTCGTCGGTTATTCTCCTTTTGGTGTTTTGGTGTTTGCGCTAACTATGGCAGGAGCACACGACACGGTGGATGCCCAGTTGCTAGAAGTAAGGGGACAAGTTGATGGACTTGCTGCTGACATTAGGATGATGCATGAACGGCTTGATTCAACGATCACTTCGACGACCGAGCGTTTCAACCAGCTTGACCTTACTCAAACGGCGACTCGCACCACACTCGACACCATCCTGGCACGCCTTGATGCGTTGACCATAAAGATTAAGCAGGACTACGGCGGTGACACTGAGCAGGACGATGGAGATCGTCGTGGTCGTGCACGCCGTGTGGTTCGTCATCCCCCTAATGACTTATTTTCTAAAATTAAATTTAACATTCCACCTTTTAATGGCAAATATGATCCTGCTGCATATCTTGATTGGGAGTTAGAGGTTGAACAAAAATTTTCATGCCATGATATTGCTGCACATTCTCAGGTTAAAGCTGCTATTAGTGAATTTACTGATTTTGCTTTAATTTGGTGGCGTGAGTATAAAATGAAACATCCCACTGTCATTCCAACCACTTGGGATCAGTTGAAAGCTGCGATGCGACATCGATTTGTGCCTTCGTATTATGCTCGTGATTTGCTTAATAAAATGCAACATTTTCAGCAAGGTTCTCAATCTGTTGAGGACTATTTCCAGGAGTTACAAAAAGGTATGATTCATTGTGGGATATTGGAGGACAATGACGCTGCTATGGCACGTTTTCGTGGTGGTTTAAACCGCGAAATCCAGGATATACTTGATTATAAGGAATATTATGATATGACTACTTTATTTGAATATGCTTGCAAAGCTGAACGTGAAGTGCAGGGACACCGCTCGAAGACATATTCTAACCCTTTTGCAGGACGAAGCTCGACATCCACCTCAGCACCAGTTCCCCCCTGCGCCATCCACGTCCACCACTACTCCACGCGAGAAGACGACCAAACCAGCCAGCACTGCCCCACCCACAGGTCGTAAACGGGATATTCAGTGTCATCGGTGTAGAGGATTTGGCCATGTGATTCGAGACTGCCCAAACAAGCGCACTTTGCTCATTCGTGACGATGGTGAGTACTCTTCCGCTAGTGATTCTGAAGAAATTGAACATGCACTACTTGCCACTAACCATGCAGCTCAGGCGGAGGTACATGTCAACCCGGGCGACGCTGATAGGTATGAAAGTCTTGTTGTGCAGCGTGTTCTTAGTACACATGTCGCTTTGCCCGAGAAGAATCAGCGACACACTCTGTTCCATACAAAGGGTGTTGTGCAGGAGCGGTCAATTCGCATCATTATCGACAGCGGCAGTTGCAACAATTTGGCGAGTACCATGTTGGTCGAAAAGTTGTCGTTACCCACTCGTAAGCATCCAAACCCATATCACATTCAATGGCTTAATGATGGTGGTAAAATAAAAATCACGTGTTCTGTGCGTGTTCCTTTCTCCATGGGTGCTTATTCTGATTTTGTTGATTGTGATGTTATTCCCATGGAAGCATGCTCTTTGTTACTTGGTCGACCTTGGCAATATGATATTGATAGCTTGCATCATGGTCGTTCGAATCATTATTCTTTCATTTTTAAGGGTCAGAAAATAATTATACATCCAATGACACCTGAACAAATTGTTAAAGATGATCTTGCCCGAACTGCTATAACTGCTAAACAACTTGATCCATCGCCCTCTGTTCCTTCTGAAATCAAGTTGAAGGCTCCTGTTTTACTTGCTACACGTGCTGATTTTGATGATCTACACGGTGCTCATTTGCCATGCTATGCACTTGTATGCTCTAGTGTCCTCATTTCACTTGATGATGCACCATCTTTGGCTATTCCCCCTATGGTTGCTAACCTTTTGCAGGAGTACGCTGATGTCTTTCCCAAAGACTTACCACCGGGTCTCCCACCGCTTCGTGGCATTGAGCACCAGATCGACCTCATCCCCGGCGCACAGCTTCCGAACCGCGCACCGTACCGTACAAATCCGGATGAGACGAAGGAGATTCAGCGCCAGGTACAGGCGTTGCTTGACAAGGGATACATTCGTGAGTCTCTTAGCCCTTGCTCTGTTCCTGTGTTACTTGTTCCCAAAGAAAGATGGGTCATGGCGTATGTGTGTAGACTGTCGTGCTATTAATAACATCACTATTTGTTATCGATATCCTATACCACGCCTTGATGATATGCTAGATGAGCTTAGTGGTGCCATTATTTTCACTAAGATTGATTTGCATAGTGGTTACCACCAGATTAGAATGAAACTGGGTGATGAATGGAAAACGACTTTTAAAACGAAATTTGGTTTATATGAATGGTTGGTTATGCCGTTTGGATTGACTAATGCTCCCAGCACTTTTATGCGAGTGATGAATGAAGTTCTGATGCCCTTCATAGGATTGTTTGTGGTTGTTTATTTTGATGATATCCTTATTTACAGCAAATCTAAGAAAGAGCATTTGGAACATTTAAGTGCTGTTTTTGATGCATTGCGTGCTGCCCAGTTATTTGCTAACATGGAAAAATGCATCTTTTGCACACGACGTGTCTCGTTTCTTGGTTATGTTGTTACTCCACAGGGCATTGAGGTGGATAGCAGCAAGATTGCTGCCATTCGGGAGTGGCCTACACCGACGACGGTCACACAAATTCGGAGCTTTCTTGGACTTGCCGGTTTCTACCGCAGATTTGTTCGTGATTTTAGCTCCATTGCAGCGCCTCTACATGAGCTTACAAAGAAAGATGTGTCGTTTGCTTGGAGTGATTCGCAGGAGGAAGCGTTCAGTACTTTGAAAGATAAGTTAACCCAAGCTCCCCTATTGCAATTGCCTAATTTTAATAAAGTGTTTGAGTTTGAATGCGATGCTAGCGGTATTGGGCTAGGTGCTGTTTTGTTACAAGAAGGAAAACCAGTTGCTTATTTTAGTGAAAAATTAAGCGGTGCTAGTCTAAAATATTCTACTTATGATAAGGAGCTTTACGCTTTAGTGCGCACTTTGCATACATGGCAGCACTATCTTTGGCATCGTGAGTTCATAATTCATTCTGATCATGAGGCTTTAAAACATATTCGTACCCAAATAAATCTGAACCATCGTCATGCTAAATGGGTATAATTCATTGAGTCTTTTCCTTACATTATTAAACACAAGAACGGGAAGGACAATGTTATTGCTGATGCTTTGTCTCGTCGCTATACCATGCTGTCACAGTTAGATTTTAAAATCTTTGGTTTGCACACTGTGAAAGATCAATATGTTGACGATGCTGATTTTAAATATGCTTTCGGCCATTGTATTAATGGGAAAGCATGGGGCAAATTTCACATACAGGATGGGTTCCTGTTTCGCACTAACAAGTTGTGTGTTCCAGCTAGCTCGGTTCGTCTTTTATTGTTACAGGAAGCACATGGAGGCGGTCTCATGGGGCACTTTGGCGTCTACAAGACACATGAGGTGTTGGCTGCCCACTTCTTTTGGCCTCGGATGCGCGCTGATGTTGAGCGCCTTGTTGCACGCTGCACTACTTGTCAGAAAGCTAAGTCACGGTTGAACAACCATGGTTTGTATATGCCTTTGCATGTTCCTACTTCCCCTTGGATTGATATTTCGATGGATTTTGTTTTGGGATTGCCTAGAACTAAGAAGGGGAGGGATAGCATTTTTGTGGTTGTTGATCGATTCTCCAAAATGGCTCATTTCATACCTTGTCATAAGACTGATGATGCTAGCAATGTTGCTGAATTGTTTTTTAGAGAGATTATTCGTTTGCACGGTATTCCCAATACAATAGTCTCGGATCGTGATGCTAAGTTTCTCAGTCATTTTTGGAGATCTCTGTGGAATAAATTGGGAACTAAATTGCTGTTTAGCACCACTTGTCACCCTCAGACTGATGGTCAAACTGAGGTAGTTAATCGAACTTTGTCTACCATGCTTAGGGCTGTTTTAGACAAAAATTTGAAACGTTGGGAGGATTGCTTACCTCATGTTGAGTTTGCTTATAATCATGCAACACATTCTTCTACAAAGATGTGCCCTTTTCAAATTGTTTATGGTTACATTCCTAGGGCGCCTATTGCTTTGTTTTCGCTTGATGCTGCGGACGCCCCACACATAGATGCTGTTGCACATGTTGAACAAATGATTAACCTCCATGAACAAACTCAACAAAACATTGCTGCTACTAATGCAAAAAATCAGGTTGCTGGTAGTAAAGGAAGAAAACTTGTTACTTTTGAGCCAGGTGATATGGTTTGGTTGCACTTGAGAAAGGATCGGTTTCCTACTTTGCGCCGTTCTAAATTAATGCCTCGTGCTGCTGGTCCTTTTAAGGTGCTAACAAAGATTAATGATAATGCTTATATCCTTGACCTGCCTGCGGATTTTGGTGTTTCCACTAGTTTTAATGTTGCAGATTTGAAACCATATATGGCCGAGGATGAGGAGTTGCCGTCGAGGACGACTTCACTTCAAGAAGGGGAGGATGATGAGGACATCACTATGAGTACGACTACACCAGCAGCACCTCCACATCAAGCGCCACTTCCTTCATTAGCTGGGCCAATCACTCGGGCCCGTGCCAGAGATCTTAATTTCGTCATGCTACTGAAGAATGAGGGCCCAGAAGAATATACGACCAGCCCAACTGCGGCCCATAGTGGATGACCTAGGGTTGGCCGCCCCTAGGGGCTGCGCCCCCTCTCTCTATTTATATAGGAGCTGCGCCTCCTTTGTTCTTCGAGTTTTGTTTTACATCTAGCTTTAGCTACCCCAGAACACACACAAATACGTGATGTCCTCTGTGATTCAGAACTCCACCTCGAGTGATATTAAGATTGCTCGCATCTTTTTCTTGTTCATTCTTCGATTGCGCACAGGAAACGATCTTCGTGATCAGGCCGATCTCGCATCAGCAAGGTCGGTAACCATTGGAAGTTGGTTCAGCGATTGCATTGGCGCTTCGGGATCGCTCGTCGTAGTCGGATCGTGAGGGTCTACTTCCACCAAATCGGAATTATCTCCACTCACCGAAAGATCGGGCACTCCAGCTCTATCAACTACCTTACCCGAAAGGGGCAAGGTTAGTAGGGGAGTTGTCGGTATAGGGAGGTTTTCGGGTTGATTTTGTTGCGATGGCTTTTTAGACCGGGGATTCCTATATTGCGCTCCCTAGAAACTGTAGCAGGTTTCTAAAGCTAGTGAAAACTTTGTAAAGACCTCATAGTGTTACCCTGCCTCACTTCCTTGGTAGAGGTGTATGGGGCCCGTACAACCCCGTGGTAGATGAGTAACATGACTTGTGGGTAAAGATGCACAATCTCTACAGAGTGTAAAACTGGTATATCAGCCGTGCTCATGGTCTTGAGCGGCTCGGACCCTCACATGAGTAACTTATGGAATTAAATTTAATTAGTCATTTGCATCGCATTGTAGTTTATTTATTAATTGTGATCTCTCATTATCTGGGCTGGTATTTACTTATACTTAGTATCTGCTAATAAAATCTGACCAATTTACTAAAAGCAATGCTCACTTTAACCATTATTTGTTGATCAACCTTACACTTCACATGAGCTCCCACCTTTGGTGAGTTCATGCACATTAGTCCTTACAACTTGTTGATATATGATCTTTTGTGAGCTCAGCCTTGCGATATATAAACCCCCCACACGAGAAGAATAGATGGTCCAGGAGGAGGTCTACTACGAAGAGTACGAGCTTGTCTAGGTGGCGTCTCACAGTCAATTTAATGGTGTCAACAAATAATTATTAGTTTGATTTATTGTTATCATTTATTTTTGTAAGACTCTTCAGCTATATAATAATGATTGTGACATTTATCTCTATACACTTGGTCATGATATGTGCTGTTTTTCTTTGGTACACATAAGAGACGCACCCGACTTTATCCCTTAAATCCGGGTGTGACATTTTTATTTCATATCGCAATTAAAAACAAGTGAATAAGTCTGACATTATCATTTATGGGCGTCGTCAGTATGCTATCGGGCCTGCAAACCATAGACACAAATGATCCCACCAGTTATAGATACGGGATAGCATAATAAGAGCATATTTAATTGTACCCAATATACCTTCTCCCAATTCCTATTTTAGGAAAAAGTTAAGAAACAATGCTCCAATTGTTCCTCATCTTTTCTCCCAAAATCTTCGCCGGAGAAAACAAGATGTCATGCTGCGGAAATATGCGCCACCATCTTCTTCTCACAAAACCAAATTTCTCGCCTTTGAATTGGTCCACCGTTTACGTCACCGACAAGCTTTTCTATTGGCCCAGTGCTTCTCCAGCACTATTGTTTACGTCATCTGATAGCACTATTGTTCACGTCACTGACACTACTCCAGTGCTTCTCCACTGGACTAATGTTGTAGCGCAGTTTGCAGCCTGTGCCCATGCTTTGGTGTTGTGTCTTTCTATTCCGGCTCCATAACCCCAGGCCAGATAAGCAATGTTCCACTGTTTTGATTTTGCTCCAGAGCCACACAAGGTTCTTCGCTACACAGACATGATTGGCGGCCCAAAGCACCAAATCGTGAGCGAGAGGACCCGCTGAAGGGGTTTTATAGCTCACCATCACTAGATTTTTGGAAAATTACTGGGAGTAGTTAGAGTTTAACATTTTTCGAAATTATATGTTTTAAAAAGGTTCAAAATTCCTTGTATTAGAAGTTATTTTTTTAATTGTTGGAAATACTCTAACATCTAATATAGAGCTAAAACTGAGAGCCGTAAAATAGCAAATTTCGGCGAGACGGGCGGTGACACAGCGCCTCATCTCGATCTCCCTCCCGGCTCCCCGACCTTTGTAAACCCTAAAAATCAATCTAGTTCGCACCAAATCGATCGCGCCTCAGCTCAAAATCCGAAACGGTTCGAACGATCAGAACGATTCAGCTTCAGCTCCTGAATCCAGCAGCAATGGATCGCTCCCGCTCCAAGCGCGGCTACCACTACGACCAGGACTCCCCGCCGCCCCGCTCCAAGCAGCGCTTCGACCGCCGCAGCGGTGGCGGCCAGAATGCTAACTCGAGCTATCACCGCCGCGGCCCCCTCGGCGGCGGCGGCTCCGACCGCCGCGGGTTCCTGCCCCCTGCCCCCGCGCCGCCCCCGCCCCCGCCCCCACCGCCGCTTCCTCCCTCGTCGGCCACGGCGGGTGGCGGCGCTGGTCCCACCACCACCACCACCTCCTTCCGCATCCTGTGCCCCGAGTGCAAGGCCTACGGCTTCCCACCCGGCTTCGTTGCCAAGGTCCGGGACGACAGCGGCGCGCTTGTCACTGTGCACCCGCCCTTCGCGGGCGACTACGTCCGGGTCATCGAGACGGTGGACGGCGCGAGGCGCGAGGCAGACGGCCGCCCGCCCATGTTCTCCCCGGCCCAAGAGGCCCTTCTCATGGTGCACCGCCGGATTCTCGAGACCGACGCTGACGACGGCGACGAGGATGGCGAGTATGGGCCCAGGGGCAAGGACTCCAGGGACAGGGGGAAGACCACCACACGACTCATCGTGCCCAAGATGCACGTCGGATGCTTGCTCGGCAAAGGTGGGAAGATCATAGAGCAAATGAGGATGGAGACCAAGACGCACATTAGGATCCTGCCGCGTGACCAGCACACTCCGCGCTGCGTTTCCTTGTCCGAGGAGGTTGTACAGGTAAGACAATCGATTGCTACAGCCTGCAATACAGTCGAACATGAGGATTTGTAAGAAACAAAGAACACACATGAATGCATATTCAAAGGTGCAAGTCATACCACCAATGGTTAATTAGGCAAGAATATCATGAAAATCAGTATTAAAACTCTTAACAGCAGCATCAATGTTTTGTAGGCAAAGCTAGTTCCCTCACTATTTATGCTCCATCAGTGCTTGAACAAAAACCATAAACAACACTTAAACCAATCTCAAGAAACAACCAAACAATAGCAACGAAATGGTCATCCACAGTCCAAGCCTGCAAAATCCACTCTCCTTCCCCAGCAGCTTGACACATGAATGTTTCATGTGTCATTTGGCTGCAACACAGAAAATGCAGAAATTCCAAGGGAGAGATAGAAACAAAGGAAAGTTTTCCATGAAGCCCAAAAGTTCCCTTATGCATGACACTATTCCTCTATTTATAGTCGTGGGATATAACTTCGTATGAAATTACAAACATGCCCACAAATTTTACACACATGATTTACATGTTCCACAAGGGCAACATTGTCATTTATCCTCTTTTCACGCCGAACAAGCCTTTCCAGTCTCCTCCCTTGCTTCGTATGCTGATGCGTTTGAAGCCGAAGCCTCCTACTTCGGCACGCAACCTTCACATCACTCGTACGCAGGCGAAGCTCCATAGCTTCTCTTTTTGATTCATAAGCCGCTTTTGTCGAAGGATAGCTTCGCTGGTCCTTCACATTGTACCTGAAACACATCTTTTCAATTTGATAATAAGGGGTTTTGAGGATCTTCGACAGTAGAGGCCCCCAACAATTGCCAAATCATACAATTCTCCTCTTTAAAAGAAATAAAAGAAGCTTGTCGGGGAAAAGATCCTCGGGCCCCTGGGCCCACAAGTCAAAGGGAGGATAACGAAAGGTTCCACCCCTGAAGGGCCTGTCCACGGATAGTCTCGAGGCACTGAGCCCGGGGTCGGGAGAGGCGGAGCCAGAACAGGAGGTTGGGCGAACCGGTCGGGCGAACCCAGAGGAATCCACTCGAGTGGATTCCACGCCTGACCTGGGACCGACTCGCCATAAATGACTGACCGCAGTAAACCATGCCTGGCGCCGAGCCATGGCAGGGGAGTCATTCCGCCTTCCACTCATAACCTACCGGCCCCCAGACCTGTAGCCCACTCATGACCTATTGAGCCGAGGCCTGAGTGCCCTGCAGTCTACAGGCAGTCTATAGGTCCCACAACATGATGAGCCACGCCGAGACTCAGGCTACGGAGGCTAGGGGTCGACGCGACACGACGAAAGCAATGATGATGTCAGAGCCCCTCGTCGCCTGTGCACAACCGAACTTAATGAGCCTGGCCAGGGAGCGCAGACATTGACAGACGAAGTGACGAACTTAATGCTAGGCAAATATTGACAGACACGTTTCTATCGGAGATAGAACACTTCGTTTTACCACGACAAAGTAACTCCTTCGCCAAGAAGCTACATGTAACCGCCCCCTCCTTGGTTCATAAAAGGAGGGTCAGACGAGAGACGTAGAAGAGAAGACACGGAGGATTGCGGAGGCCGAAGTCGAGTAGCGCATCGCTGCGACCCTCGAGGCTTAGTAGAGAGCATCAAATTGGTAGTCCTTAGGTCTAACCACGCATAAGGGACTTGAGAGCTCCTCCCTCTCGCCCGCTTGTAACCTCTACTACGAGCATTGAGCGACAAGGTGCCGATAACGCAAGCCGCTAAAGACTAGATGTATGGACGTTCTGTTCGAACCAGTATAAATCTTGCTCCCACTAAGCACACCATCCAAATCTAGAACGTGCACAAACAAATTTACTTATCGGAGCTTGTTCGAAACACCGATAGTTGGCGCGCTAGGTAGGGGCCTGCGCGTTCTCGACGTCTTTTTCCCCAAGCTTTGGATGGCTGGCCACGACGCAGTTTGGGCCCTTGGAACGACCTTCCATTTCGAAAGCCTCGATTTCGTCGTCAATAGCGATGGAACATGGCAGGCTACCCTTGGAAACACCGAATAATTCGCTTCCTGTCAAAACATTTACGTCCTTCAAGTAGGCATGACCGCGTAGCCGCGCTAACATCTCTAATCTTTTGTTTGCCCAATTAACGCAGGGCCACCTTCCCACGTTTGAGAATATCGAAGCGAACGGAAATCGTTCGAAGCCGACACACCGGACTAGGCTACCCTTCGAATCGTCACTGCCCAGAAAGGGAAGTGTGCACCGAGGGCCCCTCTCCGGTAAGACCCCGAATTTGTTCATTTCCTTTGGCAGGGACCGAGCGACAAGCTAGTCGCGGATTCTGGAGTTCTAAGCAATGATTTCAAGTCGCCTGGTCGAACCCTGGAACCTACCAGGTCGATTAGTCGACCCCTAGTCGGTCCCTGGTCGTCCTAGACCTTTTAGACTAGTAGTTATACTTATATAGGTATATATATACATAAATATACCTATATACATTATATAAATTAGAACAAACAACTAGGATAAACAAAATAACATATTGCTTTATTGTGATTTGTTACTTACCTGAACCTGACTACCTAGCAATGGCTTAGGAGTAGAGCAGTAAGCCAGCAACCATCCACTAGTTCGGCACTGGCACTGGCAGAAATACAGAGAAGGGGAGAAGGGGGGAGTAGGAGGAACCTTAAGATGACGAGCTCATCTCGTCAATGGTGCTGGTTTGCTGGAGAGTGGAGACGCCGGTAGTCCGACACAGTCGTCGCCGGTGCTCTGTCATAGGTCACAGCCGCTGCCGGTACTGGTCTTCTGGACTGCAGCCAGCAGGCAAAGGTGCCGGTGGAGCAGGCCAATAGGGGGCGAAGGTGAGAAGCAGCCGGTGTTCTATGGCCGTCGGAGCTGGATGTCTAGTCTGGGGCTCAGGGGTAGCCGCCGGTGACCAGGTTTGAAGGTTGGAGGTCTGGCAAGAGAGGAGGTGTACGTTGGTTTTGGCGGCTGGGCGAGTATGGGCAGAGGAGAAGAGAGGCCAGACTAAATGATACTGTAGATGGGCTAAAAATGGCCCAATACCAAAACCCTAGCCGGGCGACCATGGAACACTAAGCGGACGATTAGTCGCCCTTATTGGTGATTAGGCGGATGACCAACCCATCTAGTCGAGTCGTCTGCCTAATCAAACACAAATATGTGACCAGCTCGACTAATCGCGATTAATCGCGATTAGTCGGACGACTTGAAATCATTGGTTCTAAGGCCGGTCCGCGAAGGGCTCGTGGGCGCTCCAGCGAAAACAGAGTGAGGGACAGGCACACTAGCGACCAGGACCTTGACGCACGAAGTGTTAAAGACGTCACTAGCTCGTGTTCGAGTCCAGGAAAAGTCTGACTCATGATTTATTGCGAAGAGAGGCCCACGAGCCGTCGGTTCCGATCGAACGGAATCGACAACTATATGAGTCGGTGTCCGAGAGTATAAGGACGGTCCCCAGTGGACCCCACGCTTGGATCTTGCGGAAGGAACCAGAGCCTCACTCGAATTACGCGCTTGTAGCTCACCGAGCGCCATAGCTAGGCCATCAAGTGACCCGCATCCAACTCAAAATTTTGTTTATTCTTTATTTTGCGAAAAAATAGTTAAGATACAATGGTAATTATTTTGAATAAGTAATGTGGCCACTGATTCATGAAACGAAACATGTCGAGATCGATCATCACTTCGTCCGTGAACGGGTCGCCTGTGGATCTGTTCGTGTCCTTCACGTCCCGACCACCTCCCAATTCGCCGACGTCTTCACCAAGGGGTTCCTGACGATGGTGTTTACGGAGTTTCGGTCCAGTCTCAACATCTGCAGTGGCTATTGTTTCGCCTGCGCGGGGGGGGGGGGGGTGGTGTTAGAGTGTTCATGGGCCTGGCCTATTAGGGGTCTCTATGTTACCTGTACTGTAGCTAGGGTTAGGGTTTACTGTACGAGTCAATCCTCTCTCAACTGTTTATGCATCAAGAGGATAAATAATAGTACCTCCATTTTTTTATTTGACGCCGGCTAATACAACTTTACACTAAAAAATGTCAAATAAAAAAACCCGTAGGGAGTATTATTTATCTGGAAATCTCTTTCATCGTGACTCTTTCCTCAGTCTATGGTGTGTCTCATAATGTCTTTTCAGGTTGTTGGAGATGGAAATTGTGTTAAGAAGGCTGTAGCAATAATCACTGATCGCCTAAAGGAAAGCTTACACCGTGACCGTGGTCCCTTCCGTGGGCGAATGAATTCACCAGAGCCTCGAATTTCTCAGGAAGATGATTATTTGGGTGTTTCGCAGATGCCTGCATACGAGGAATCTCTGGGACGATCTGATCAGATTAGGAACAACACTAGCATGGAGCCACCAGGATATGAGTTTGATTCAAATGATGGCAAGGTGATTGAACATCCAGATATCCTGTACGATGACATAATTTTTCGAATTCTATGCCCAAATGACAAGGTTGACAATTTAGTTGCAACAAATGATGGAATACTGGAGATGCTACAGGCTGATGTTGGTGTTGATGTTAGACTATCTGATATTATTGCTGGTTCTGATGAAAGGGTAGTAATCATCACATCTAGAGAGGTAAATCAGATGTGCATTTGATACTTTTGTGCGTCTTTGCTTTCCATATTTGAGTGCCTAGTGAAGATTTTTCTTGTCTATTACCCAATGTTACACATGTCGGTGATGGAATAAGTCTTGAGCATCTAGAGGACAAACAGTCGCTTTTGACTGTCCTCTGTAGTCCTTTAGCATCTAGAGGACAGCTTAACTGTCCTCTGTAGTCTCTTTAGCATCTAGAGGACATCAGTCGCTTTTTGACTGTCTTCTGTAGTCGCTTTAGCATCTAGAGGACAACAGTCGCTTTTGACTGTCCTCTGTAGTCTCTTTAGCATCTAGAGGACAATCCTGTTGTGTAGTGTGTGTGAGAAGGTGTGGTAGTGCAGCCTCTAGGGCTATAAATATGGGTCTCCAACCCTTAGATGGGTATGACATTGTGTAGTGTTTGAGGAAATAAACAGAAAAATTGCCCCAACTCATAGTGTCATCCTCTTGATGAGAGTTAGAGTCCCTCTACTTACAATTGGTATCGGAGCCAAACTATCCTGCAGCCTAAACATCTCGTGCTCATCTCCTTCCCGCGCCTCTCCCCACACTCAGTCGGCAGCAAGAGCTCCAACTGTTCCTTCCTCCCCTGCTCAGACGAGCAGCCTTTCGTCCGAGACAGCCTCTTCCACACGCAGCGACCCCTCACTAGCCCACCATGTCCCTACGCTCGGCCACTTCGAGTGCGCGACGCCAGAAGGAGGCCGAGGTCGCCGCGGCACAAGAACGCGTGCGAGCAGCAGCAGCGGCTGCAGCGACAGCGGCGAGGGCAGCACGGTTGTCGGCGGTGGAACTGGCAGCGGCGAGAGCGGAAGTAGAAGCAGCGGAGGCGGCGGATGCTGCACGTGCGGCGGCAACAGAGCTCGAGGTTCTGCGCGGCAGTAGAGCTGGCAGCTCTGCTTCTGTCGACGACAACACCGACGAAGAGCTCAGGCTGGCGAGGGAAGCAGCGCGAGAGCAGGCGGCACAGTGGGCAGCCGCGCATCCCCATGGGGGCGCGCGTGGCGGCAGCCCGGATAGGCGCCGACACGCTGACGGCGCTCCAGGCGGGGGCAGCCCAGACGGGCGTAGACGCGCCGGCGGTGCTCCCGGCGGCGGCGACCGAGTCGACGGAGATCGCGGCCTCTACAGGCGGCGCGGTTCTCCCTCCCCGGATCGGTACCATGGTCGCCGCATGGCCCAAGCCATTGTCAGGGACATCGGTCCCGGCGGTGGGTAGACCCTCACCAAGACCAACTACGTCGAGTGGGCCGCGGTGATGAGGGTACGGCTCCAGGTTCGCCACATGTGGGAAGTAGTTCGTTACGACGACGTCGACTACCACGAGGATCGGCGGGCGCTGGATGCCCTCATTGCTGCAGTCCCGCCCGAGATGCAGTTTTCGCTTTCCCAGAAGCGGACTGCCAAGGAGGCCTGGGACGCCATCGCTGCGACCCGCATTGGCAGCGATCGTGCCCGCAAGACCACACTGCAGGCACTTCGCAAGGAGTGGGAGAACCTGGCCTTCAAGCCAGGTGAGGATGTTGATGACTTTGCTCTCCGCCTCAACACTGTTGCAGAAGATGGTGCAGTTCGGCGACGACACCTACGATGAGGAGAGAGATGTTGAGAAGCTCTTCCGTTGCATCCCCGAGAAGTACAGGCAGATTGCTCGCTCGATCGAGTCTCTGCTAGACCTCTCCACGATGACGATCGAAGAGGCGATTGGTCGCCTCAAGGTGGTCGACGGCGACAAACCACAGGCTCTCTCTGGGCCTATCACTATCGGCGGGAAGCTACATCTCACTCGGGAGCAGTGGGAGGCCTACCAGGGTGACAAGAAGAAGGGGGAGTCCTCCTCGACACGAGGCCGCAAACGCGGCAAGCCGCGCAAGGCGCGTGGAGGCGCCCAGGCCGGGGCGCGAGGACATGCTGAGGGTGGTGCACGTGGAGGTGCCCAAGGCGGCGCTGTCGGCAACAAGAAGCCGACACGAGACGACGGCTGCCACAACTGCGGCAAGCTTGGCCACTGGGCCAGGGATTGTCGGCAGCCACGACGTGGCCAGGCCAACGTCGCACAGGCGGAGGAGGAGGCCCTGCTCCTGGCACATGCAAGCATCGAGCCATCTCCAGCGGCACCGGCCGCAACGGCACTCCTCCACCTTGATGAGTCGAAAGCACGCGCTTTCCTCGGCGACGGCTCCAACAAGGACATGATCGAAGGATGGTGCCTCGACACCGGCGCCACTCATCACATGACCGGTCGACGGGAGTTCTTCACCGAGCTTGACTCTAGCGTCAAGTTTGGGGACGCCTCCGGCGTAGAGATCAAGGGCGTCGGCTCAGTCGTCTTCACCGCCGCGTCTGGTGAGCACAGGCTGCTCACCGGAGTCTACTACATCCCCGCGTTGAGGAACTCTATCATCAGCTTGGGACAGCTGGATGAGAACGGTTCGCGCGTGGTGGTCGAGCACGGAGTCATGAGGATCTGGGATCCCTCTCGTCGCCTTCTTGCCAAGGTACGCAGGAGTCCAAATCGGCTATACATCCTCAATGTGAAGGTGGCACAACCTTGCTGCCTTGCTGCTCGTCGAGACGACGGGGCATGGCAGTGGCACGAGCGCTTCGGGCACCTTAACTTCGAGGCCCTGAAGCGGCTCAGTGCCAAGGAGATGGTACGAGGCCTGCCGTGCCTTGACCATGTGGAGCAATTCTGCGATGTCTGCGTGTTGACAAAGCAGAGACGGCTCCCCTTTCCCCAGCAGTCGAGCTTCCGAGCCAAGGAGAGGCTCGAGCTCGTGCATGGGGACTTGTGCGGCCCGGTGACACCAGCCACACCAGGAGGACGATGCTACTTCTTGCTGCTTGTCGACGATCTCTCCCGCTACATGTGGGTGATGATCCTTGGCAGCAAGGGAGAGGCTGCGAACGCCATCAGGCGTGTGCAGGTCGCTGCGGAGGCGGAGTGCGGCCGCAAGCTGCGCGTGCTGCGCACCGACAACAGCGGCGAATTCACGGTGGCTGAGTTCGCGTCATACTGCGCGGATGAGGGCGTTCAGCGCCACTACTCCGCGCCGTACAACCCGCAGCAGAACGGCGTCGTCGAGCGGCGCAACCAGACGGTTGTGGGGATGGCTCGGGCTCTCCTCAAGCAGAGAGGAATGCCAGCTGTCTTCTGGGGAGAGGCGGTGGTGACAGCGGTTTACATCCTCAACCGCTCGCCCACCAAGGCTCTCAACGGGATGACACCGTACGAGGCTTGGCATGGGCGCAAGCCGGCGGTCTCTCACCTACGGGTCTTCGGCTGCCTCGCATTCACCAAGGAGCTTGGCCACATCAGCAAGCTCGACGATAGGAGCACCCCGGGGGTGTTCATTGGCTACACGGAGGGCTCGAAGGCCTACCGCATCCTTGACCCAAGAACACAGCGTGTGCGCACGGCGCGCGACGTAGTGTTCGATGAAGGGCGAGGATGGGCGTGGGACAAGGCGGTGGACGACGGCACGACTCCGACGTACGACTTCACCATCGAGTACGTCCACTTTGAGGGAGCTGGGGGAGTAGGCAACTCTTCTCTGAGCAGGTCTACCTGTTATAGATGCTTTTGTGGGCCGCCAATTCACAAGGCGCAGAAATAGGAAAGAGGAGATAAGTCAGGAATAGTTCTGTTTTATCAGTTCCTAAATAATAGGTTAGTTCCTTTTTATGTGGCTAAATAGTAGCAGTAGATATGTCTATCCTGAGACCGCCTATGGCTATAAAGGCGGCTGGGCATCAGCTGTAATAATCAACCAGGAATAAGATCTCCCTTTTGTTTGGGCGAGATCACCTGGGATCATCCTGGCCAGGCACGACGCCGGCGCAGGAGATCTGGGTGATCAGCGCCCTCTTCTTCCATACACCTTGGGCCACTCCAATCTCCCTCTCCACTCCCCATTGAAGGACACCAGGAAACCAAGGTTACGGACTCACCAGCGAGGAGTCGGTAACAATTTGGTATCAGATTCAGCAGACGCAGCGACAATCATGTCCGGCGTCATGCCCGATCCTGAAGACAAGAGCACAGAACAGAAGCTGGACTTCCTCATGGACGCAATGAACAGGATGTTGGGTCAGCTGACAACCATGAATGGTCGGCTGGACACCCATGATCGTCGATTGGCGCGGGTGGAAACGGTTCCACCCGGCGGCGTCCAGCTGGAGGAAATCACGGAGATTGACGACGGCGACGGACCACCACACCAGGGCGACCACAACAGCAACAATGGTGGCCGTCAGGCCCCACGTCGCAGGCGTAGTGATGGGGGCAGCGAATTCTACAGCCGCCCGGATCGTTATGGCCGACCAGATGGCTATGGTCGCGGTCGGGGTCGTGACGACGAAGGTGGCAGCCGTCCACCGCGACCCAACTTTCCATCCTTCGACGGCGAATCAGATCCATTGACATGGATCAACAAGTGCAACACCTATTTCCGAGGGATGCGAACCATGGCAGAAGAAAAAGTTTGGCTAGCATCATTACACTTGGAGGGAGCAGCAGCCGAGTGGGGTACTATGCCCTGGAACGTGATCATGGCATTCTGTCGTGGGCACGATTTGTTGACTACATCCACATGAGGTTTGGACCACCCATCCGATCCAATGGCCTGGCAGAACTGAAAGCCCTTTATAGGACAGGCACCGTGGAGGCATATCAGCGACAGTTTTCAGTCTTGCTTTGTCGCTGTGATGACTTGTCTCCTATGCAGCAGGTGAACATGTTTACAGCAGGTCTTGGAGATCCCCTCCGCACCGATGTCGAGCTGCTGGCCCCGACAAACCTGCAGACCGCAATGAGTCTGGCCCGTGCTTATGAGCGCAAGGAGGAGAACATTGCAGCACTCAGAGATAGACAAAGTCACCGGAACCTGTCCGCCATCAAAGGGACTGGTTCAGGACCAGGGGCCAGGCCGGCTGCTCCAAATCGGTCGCGTTTCAGACGTCTAACACCAGAAGAATTAGCAGCGAAACGGGCAAGTGGAGAATGTTACCACTGCAACGAGAAGTACTCGACTGATCACAAGTGCACCGCAAGGGGGGTATTCTTACTGGAAATGGACGACGACATGGAGGAAAATGCAGCAGCAGAAGACCTGGGCATTTCTCTTCATGCCCTCACAGGCATTGACATCAGCAGCACCAGGAAGCTCCAGGTCAGGGTCAAGGATCGGACATTGGTGGCGCTGGTGGACACAGGCTCTACCCACACATTCATCCGGGAAGCTGTGGCCACCCAGCTGGGCCTCCAAGTCACACCAAGACCGGGTCTCTCCGTCAAGGTAGCAAACGGGGACAACGTCGCCAGCAGCGGGATATATTCCAAGCTCCGAATTACTATTGCCGAGGAGACCTTCCACATCACCTGCTACGGTCTTCCTCTGGCCGGCTTCGACATTGTCCTGGGGGTCCAGTGGCTTCGGTCATCGGGACCCATATTGTGGAACTTCAACGCCTTATCCATGGAGTTCTGGCGCCTGGGACGCAAGGTGCGTTGGGTAGGACTGGGTGCGCCACATACTCAGTGCGCAGCCCTGTCCGAACCCCGCGAACTACTACAGGCATTACTGCAGTCCTACGCCGACATCTTCGCTGAACCACGTGGCCTTCCGCCACCTCGACGTCACGACCATCACATCAGGCTGCTGCCAGGGACGCCACCAGTTGCAGTTCGGCCCTACAGATACCCCCAATTGTTGAAAGACGAGATCGAGCGCCAGTGCGAAGACATGTTGCAGCAAGGCATCATTCGGGAGTGCACATCAGCCTACTCTTCTCCAGTGTTACTTGTGAAGAAAGCTGATAAAGCCTGGCGTTTCTGCATTGACTATCGGGCCCTCAATACCAAAACAGTCAAGGACAAGTTTCCCATTCCGGTGGTCGACGAACTCTTGGATGAGTTACACGGTGCCTGCTTCTTCACAAAGTTGGACCTCTGCAGTGGATATCACCAAGTACGCATGCACCCAGATGATATTGAGAAGACAGCGTTCCGCACTCATCGAGGTCACTTCGAGTTTCTAGTCATGCCCTTCGGCCTCACCAACGCACCGTCCACATTTCAGGCCCTCATGAATGATGTCCTGAAACCCTTCATCCGGAAGTTTGTCCTGGTCTTCTTCGATGATATTCTGGTATTCAGCTCTTCCTGGGCAGCGCACTTACAACATGTCAGGGAAGTATTTACAGCACTCCGAGCAAACAAGTTATCAGTCAAACAATCTAAGTGTTCGTTTGGCAAAACATCAGTCGCTTACTTGGGTCATGTTATTTCAGCTCAGGGCGTTTCTATGGATTTGGATAAGGTGGCAGCAGTAGAAGTTTGGCCGCGCCCTCGGTCTATTCGGGCACTTCGAGGTTTCTTGGGTCTCACTGCTATTACCGCAAGTTTATAGTGGATTATGGGACCATAGCTGCACCCCTCACGGCTCTTCTCAAGCGTGAGGCGTTCCGTTGGTCGGAAAGGGCAGAGGAGGCATTTCTTCAACTCAAGCAAGCCCTTATATCAGCACCACTGTTACAGATGCCGAATTTTTCTAAACAGTTTATAGTGGACTGTGATGCATCAGGGACTGGTTTTGGAGCAGTCCTTCATCAAGGAGATGGGGCCATTGCATATTTCAGTCGTGTTGTAGCACCACACCATCAGAAATTACCAGCATATGAGCGGGAATTGATTGGTTAAGTCAAAGCAGTGAGGAATTGGAGACCATATTTATGGGGAAGAACTTTTCTGGTACAGACAGATCACTATAGCCTTAAATTCCTCCTGGATCAACAGTTGTCTACAATACCGCAACATACATGGGTCAGCAAATTGTTTGGATATGATCTGTCAGTGGAGTATAGGCCGGGCAAATTGAATGGTGCAGCAGATGCCTTGTCTCGACGCGACGAAGACACCGCAGAAATTAACAGCATCTCGGCACCACATTTTCAGCTGTTTGACACCCTTCGCAATGAAGCTGCCACCGACCCACAGGTCTTAAGCTTGCGGGCTGCCATTACAGCGGGAACTGCAAAATCAGGATGGACGAAAGCTGATGGTCTGCTACTATTTCAAGGGAAGGTCTTCATTCCGGACGCTTCAGCAGTTTGGACAGAAATACTGGCAGCAGCACACAATTGTGGTCACGAGGGCATTGAGAAGACTGTACATCGATGGAGAGCATCCTTCTACAGCCCACAGGCCTTACGACGGGTCAGAGAATTTGTGCAAGCATGCGCCACTTGCCAACGGAATAAAACTGAGCATCTACATCCAGCAGGTCTGCTGCAACCCCTGCCGGTACCATCGGAAATTTGGAACGACATCTCCATGGACTTTGTTGAAGGATTTCCTAAGGTTGGTGGCAAGACAGTGGTATTAACAGTGGTCGACAGGTTCTCTAAGTTCGCCCACTTTATTCCTCTTGGCCATCCATATACCGCAGTGACCGTGGCTAGGGCATTTTTCGAAGGGATCGTGCGCCTTCATGGTATTCCGTGCTCAATTGTAAGTGATAGAGATACAGTGTTTACTAGTGCCTTCTGGTCCGAGCTTTTTCACCTTGCTGGGGTCAAGTTGTTACTTAGTTCCGCGTTTCACCCCCAGACCGATGGACAGTCGGAAGTGGTTAACAGAATTATTGTGATGTACTTACGCTGCTTGGCAGGTGATCGGCCAAAAACTTGGTTACAATGGCTTCCATGGGCTGAATTTTGTTACAATACGTCATACCAGACTGCGGTCAAGTGTACTCCATTCAGGATTGTATATGGCCGGGACCCTCCAACAATGCTTTCTTATACACCTGGGACAACCAGAGTAGCTGCCGTCGATCAACAACTTCAGGATCGAGATGTTTTCTTGGCAGACATCAAACAAAGGCTAATCCAAGCTCAGGTAACAATGAAGCAGGCGCAGGACAGTGGCCGTCGAGATGTGCAGTATGCTGTCGGCGATTGGGTTTGGCTACGTCTGCACCAAAGGTCGGCAATGGGTGTCACTCCAGCAGCAACATCCAAATTAGGACCTAAGTTCTATGGGCCATATCAAATTCTGCAACGCATTGGAGAGGTCGCCTATAAGCTACAGCTGCCAACCAATGCAAGAATCCATGATGTTTTTCATGTGGCACTTCTCAAGAAATTCCAAGGGGAGCCCCCATCCGCACTAGTACCCTTACCAACGATTCTGCATGGCAAGGTACTTCCGGTTCCAGCACAAGTAGTGAAGGCTCGTTTAAATAGAGGTGTTTGGGAGTTACTGGTCCAGTGGCTTGGACGTGAGCCGGCTGATGCTACATGGGAACAATGTAATGAGTTCAAGAGAAGATATCCAGAAATACAACTCGAGGACGAGTTGTTTGTCGGAGAGGAGGGAAATGTTATAGATGCTTTTGTGGGCCGCCAATTCACAAGGCGCAGAAATAGGAAAGAGGAGATAAGTCAGGAATAGTTCTGTTTTATCAGTTCCTAAATAATAGGTTAGTTCCTTTTTATGTGGCTAAATAGTAGCAGTTCCTAAATAATAGGTTAGTTCCTTTTTATGTGGCTAAATAGTAGCAGTAGATATGTCTATCCTGAGACCGCCTATGGCTATAAAGGCGGCTGGGCATCAGCTGTAATAATCAACCAGGAATAAGATCTCCCTTTTGTTTGGGCGAGATCACCTGGGATCATCCTGGCTAGGCACGACGCCGGCGCAGGAGATCTGGGTGATCAGCGCCCTCTTCTTCCATACACCTTGCGCCACTCAAATCTCCCTCTCCACTCCCCATTGAAGGACACCAGGAAACCAAGGTTACGGACTCACCAGCGAGGAGTCGGTAACACTACCCCAGCCCCCAAGTCTCCACCGACTCCAGCGCCAAACTCTCCAGCTCCTGCTACAACGAGCTCTTCACCACCACGCACTCCAGCCACGACTCCGGCTACAGCGAGCTCTTCGCCACCACGCACTCCAGCACCGACGGTACCCTCTCCGGGAACGTCCTCTCCGACACCAGCTCGTGTCGAGCACGACCCAGTGGAGCTCGTGACCCCTCTGTCCCGCGACGAGGAGCGCGTCGACGCGTGCTACGACGGCGAGCCGTTGCGGTATCGAAGGGTGGAGGGCCTTCTCATCGACCCGTCGGTGCCGGGCCCTGCGTCTCGCATTCTGGCAGGAGAGTTGCATCTTGCATGCGACGATGGTGAGCCTCGGTCTTTCGCGGAGGCCGAGAAACATGCGGCTTGGCGTGCCGCGATGCAGTCGGAGATGGACGCGGTTGAGACGAACCGCACTTGGGAGCTCGCTGATCTCCCTCATGGTCATCGCGCGATCACCCTTAAGTGGGTGTTCAAACTGAAGAGGGATGAAGCCGGCGCCATCGTCAAGCATAAGGCTCGCTTGGTGGCACGCGGTTTCTTGCAGCAGGAGAGGATCGACTTCGACGATGCCTTCGCCCCTGTAGCACGGATGGAATCCGTGCGACTCCTCCTCGCGCTGGCAGCCCTGAAGGGCTGGCATGTTCATCACATGGATGTCAAGTCGGCGTTTCTTAACGGCGACTTAAAGGAGGAGGTCTATGTACACCAGCCGCCAGGTTTTGCGATCCCTGGCAAGGAGGGCAAGGTGTTGCGCCTGCGCAAGGCTCTCTACGGCTTGCGACAGGCACCAAGGGCGTGGAATGCCAAGCTGGATTCCACGCTCAAGAGGATGGGCTTCATGCCAAGCCCGCACGAGGCGGCCATCTATCGGCGGGGCAATGGAGAAAATGCCCTGCTGGTGGGTGTCTACGTCGACGACTTGGTGATCACCGGCGCCAAGGATGCAGAGGTGGCAGCGTTCAAGGAAGAGATGAAGGCCACCTTCCAAATGAGTGACCTGGGGCATCTCTCCTTCTACCTGGGGATTGAGGTGCACCAGGGAGACTCCGGGATCACACTTTGCCAGATCGCCTATGCCAGGCGCATTGTTGAGCTGGCTGGGCTCACCGACTGCAACCCAGCTCTCACTCCGATGGAGGAGAGGCTGAAGCTGAGTCGCGATAGCACGATGGAGGAGGTGGATGCTACTCAGTACCGGCGTCTTGTGGGGAGCCTTCGCTACCTCGTCCACACACGGCCTGACTTGGCATACTCCGTCGGCTACGTTAGTCGGTTCTTGCAGCGACCGACGACGGAGCATGAGCAGGCTGTGAAGAGGATCATCCGCTATGTTGCGGGGACTCTCGACCACAGTCTCTACTACCCGAGGTGCCCTGGGGAGGCACACCTTGTCGGGTACAGCGACAGCGACCACGCCGGCGACATCGACACTAGCAAGAGCACAAGCGGGATCCTCTTCTTCCTCGGCAAGTGCCTCATTAGCTGGAAGTCGGTCAAGCAGCAGGTGGTGGCCATGTCCAGCTGCGAGGCCGAGTACATAGCGGCGTCCACTGCTTCGACTCAGGCGCTCTGGCTGGCTCGACTGCTCGGTGATCTCCTCGGGAGAGACACTGGAGCGGTGGAACTCAGGGTGGACAGCCAGTCCGCTCTGGCATTGGCCAAGAACCCCGTGTTCCATGAACGGAGCAAGCACATCCGGCTGAGATACCACTTCATCCGAGACTGCTTGGCAGAAGGGAGCATCAAGGCGCGTTACATCAACACCAAGGATCAGCTTGCAGACCTGCTCACCAAGCCCCTTGGGAAGATCAAGTTTGTTGAGCTTTGCTTCAGGTCCGGGATGGCCCAACTTTCTCACAAGACGACGCCCAAGACTTAGGGGGAGAATGATGGAATAAGTCTTGAGCATCTAGAGGACAACAGTCGTTTTTGACTGTCCTCTGTAGTCCTTTAGCATCTAGAGGACAACTTGACTGTCCTCTGTAGTCTCTTTAGCATCTAGAGGACAACAGTCGCTTTTTGACTGTCCTCTGTAGTCGCTTTAGCATCTAGAGGACAACAGTCGCTTTTGACTGTCCTCTGTAGTCTCTTTAGCATCTAGAGGACAATCCTGTTGTGTAGTGTGTGTGAGAAGGTGTGGTAGTGCAGCCTCTAAGGCTATAAATATGGGTCTCCAACCCTTAGATGGGTATGGCATTGTGTAGTGTTTGAGGAAATAAACAGAAAAATTGCCCCAACTCATAGTGTCATCCTCTTGATGAGAGTTAGAGTCCCTCTACTTACAGTCGGGACTTAGGTGTCGCAGATATGTATATGATGCATCATACCTGAGTGATACAAGTAACTAGGGATGACATTGGGTTTAGGGTGGATTAAAAACCTACCCTCAACAAATTGCCTATTGGGTAAAATTTCATACCCACACCTGTATCTGTGGATAGGACTTTGTGCCCATACCTATCAGGTACAGTCCCCACAGGTGGTTAGATTATCTTTTTCTCGAACTACGCGGCAGATCCGCGTGCCATTTCATTTAAGGAGTGAAAAAAAACAAAACAAACAAAGGCCTGGCAAGGCCAGACAGATTACAAAAGGAACACAACACACACCACCCAGTCGAGGCCCTCCTCAGCACGACCAACAGATGGAACTCTCAAAAAGAAACCCCAACCTGCTCCATCTAGCGACCCAACCAGGAACTCTTGAAATTTTGAAGCTCCAGCCATGCACCACATTTTGCATTCCTCCACAATTTTCCTTAGAAGATCAGGTATGCATGGTCTTCCATTGTCAAAGACAATTATTTCTGTGCTTCCAAATTTCCCAGGCTGCTAGGATGATCAGAGAGTTCGCCCCCTACGCTTTCCTTTTGGCGTCAAACGAACCACCTTGGCTCCACCATTTAGGGAAAGAATAGTCATCCAGATTGGGAGCTAGTTCTGGAATATGAAGGGCCTGGAACATGTGAAACCAGAGCTGTCTAGAAAAACTGCAGTCTACTAGAATGTGGTTAATCGTCCCATCCGCTTGATCACAAAGAGGGCAAGCCTCAGGGTGGGGCAACCCTCTTCTGGCCAGCCTATCGGCTGTCCAGCAGCGCTTCCTGAACACCAGCCATATAAAAAACTTGCAACGAAGTGGTGCCCAACTTTTCCAATTTTTCTTCCAGGGAGAAAAACGGATGGAGCCAAAGAAGAAAGCTGCATATGCAGACCTGCTAGAGTATTCCCTTGAATCTGATAGCTTCCATCTAAAAGTGTCAGGAACTTCCGGTTGTAGAATAATACCTTGCACTTGATCCGAAACCTGGACATAATCGATTAGTACTAGGATGGTTAGGGCCCCTTGAATGTCGACCACCCACTTGAGATTATTAAGAGCTTCAGCTACAAATCTACAGTTCTTTTGTTGACCACTCTTGAAATATTTTGGATCGGATGAGGAGCCAAATCAGCAATGGAATTTCCATTTAACCTTCTGTCTTTCCAAAACAGGATTCTTTCCCCAATTTCCGAGAACTGGAGTTATGGTCATATTAAAAAAGGCTGAAGTAATCCGAGGGGCCCCAATTTGGCAACCAGCCCAAGGACAGGGACGGTCCACCTTATGGGCCCATAACCAACGGATTTTCAGAGCCCAGCCTAATTTTTCCAGATTTAGAATCCCAGTCCGCCATATTCTAGAGGGCGTTGCACCATTTTCCAAGACACAAGGCAATTACCCCCATTAGCCTTCTCCTGTCCCTTCCACAGAAAACCCCTTCTACATTTGTCTAATGCTTTAAAGACCCACTTACGGAGGTCAACAACCAACAATTGATATATGGGAGAGGCTGTTAGAACTGCACGTACCATGACCAAATGACCTGCCTTATTCATTAAAGATGCTTTCCACCCTAGCAAGTAGTCAGAGACTTTGTCCAGAAGCTGTTACAGGGCATCCTTGGGTGGTTTATGTTAGCAGTATCTGCCATGTACTAGGCAAGGATAGAAATCTGTGCTATTATGGATAGAAACCAGGCTAGTTATGGTAGGAGAGATCCTGATTGGTGTAGGGGATCAATCTGTATCAGCCCACACTAGGAAGGCCTGATACTGATTGATAGAGGAGATCAATCTGGCGCTATTTCTATAAGTCACACATGATCTCCTCTTCCTATATATACTGTAACCGACTGACACTATTCATTCAATACACAATAGCCTACACAACATATCTCTCTCACATGGTATCAGTAGTTCGGGACATTCCCATTTCTTCCACCTTTCGCTGAAATCTGCAGTCTGGTGCACCTGCCGCTGCACGTCTGCAGCTGCTGCACTTGCGCGCTGCTCCATTGCCGGCGACCAAGTTTCGCCCGCCCCACCCCTCGGCACCTCCGACTGCGCCCCAGTGGGCGCTCCGACCACCCCTGCTGCCACCATCACCGGCGCGGAGGAAGCCTAGCGTCTCCACGCGGCGTAGCTGCCCTTACTCGCGCTCGCGACGCCGAGCGCGAGGCCGCCGACGTTGCCAGGGAGCGCGATGCTGCCGATGCGCGCATCCGCGACGCCCTGGCACGCGCCGCTCAAGCCCGTGCCGCGGCTGATCTCGACGACGACGTCGGGTCTCACCAGTCCGACCTCGACGCGGACTAGCTCGACCTCGACACCAATCTTGCAGTTCTTGATGCTCGCGCTGCCCTTCTCATCCACGAGATAGTCGCGCTCATCAACCTCCACGCTCAGGCGGTCGCCGTCCAGAACATTTGGGACTGTGGTTCTGGACATCTCCTCTACACTCTACACCAGATGGCGCGACTCCTTCCTCGTCGTTGGCAAGTACACTCTGGAGGACCATGTACTCACCGACACCTTCGCGCCTACTTCTCCTGACTAGGTTCGAATGGACTGCATCTTCAAGTCGTGGATTGTCAGCACCATCACCATTGACCTCGCTGATGCTGTCCTCATCCGTGACGCTACTGCCCGTACCGCCTGGCTTGCAATTGTGTCTCAGTTCCTCGGGAACCGTGAGACTCGGGCACTCTTCCTCGACGCGGAATTCCGCAACTTTTGCCTAGGCGATCTCTCCATCACCAACTACTGCCGCAAGTTTAAAGGGATGGCTGACGCTCTCGATGACCTTAGCGAACCCGTTCATGACCGCACCCTTGTCCTCAACGTCATTCGCGGTCTGAACGAGCGCTTCGCCAACATCGTCCTTCACCTTCGGTGCGGGCGACCTTTCCTACCTTCCTCGAGGTACGGAGCGATCTGCTTCTTGAGGAACTCACCTTCACACATCATTCCTCCCTGCTGGCCACCGCTCTCCTCGCCTTCGGCTCCGTCAGGCCTCCGCCCAAGCAAGAACAGGCGCCCCTGCAGTAGTCCTTTGGTAGCAACGCCAAGCGTGGTAAACACGTCGGGAAGAAAGACGGTCGTGCTCCCAAACAAGCTGGGCAGGCCCCCACGTCTACCTGGCCCATTTTTACAACCCTTGGTCTGGGTCCATTCAAATGTGGCCCGGACCACGGATGGCGTCATCTACCCGCCCGGTCACTCCTGCGCCGGCTGCACTAGCTCCTCAGCTACCCTAGTCCCTGCTCACTGGCATCCAGGGCCCTTGGCCAGGGGCGCAACAGCAACCATGGACAACCTCAACTGTGGTCTGCACCACCACCATGCTTCCCCCATCAAGTTGTTCCCATGCCATCAAGGGACCAGCAATCGCTCGTCTCCAACTTCGACACCATGACGCTCCAGCCCCCTCAACAAAATGAGTGGTACTTCGACTCCGGGGCAACCACCCACATGTCCTCTGATGTTGGTACTCTCTCCCATTCCACCTCTTTACAACACCCTTTTCCCTCCTCTATTATTGTCGATAACGGGAATTCTACTCCAGTTACATCCACTGGCTCTGCTGTTCTTACAGATTCTCTTCATCTTAATAATGTTCTCGTTTCCCAAGTCTTATTAAGAACCTCATTTCTGTTCGACAGTTTACCTCTGACAATAATTGTTCTGTGGAATTTGATCCTCTTGGTTGCTCTGTGAAGGACCTTCACTCTCGGAGAGAGATCGTCCGATGTGACAGCTCCGGTCCACTCTACCCTCTGCGGTTTCGAGCCCAAATAGCTGACCAGCCGAACTAATCGTGACTAATCGCGATTAGTCAGACGACTTGAAATCATTGTTCAAAAAAACTGAGTTTAGCAGTTTTTAAAAATGCGTTCGGCTTGGATACAAAAAACTGAGCCATATCGACCCTGGTCATCCCTGCCTCTTCATGTCCCAAGGAAAATCCGAGAGTTTCTAAAAATGGCCATGTATTCTGAGGTCGAAAATGGGGCCTCTACCCTCTTCTGGAGTGATTGATGGCTGGGAGGGCAACGGGTAGTGGATATTGCTCCTCGTCTTCTAGAGGCCATTCCTAAGAAGCTGATTAACAAAAGGACAGTTTAGGAGGCGATCAGAGATAATTTATGGATTAATGATATCAATGGGAGTTTATCAGTTGGAGCCCTTGAAGACTTTCTGCGCCTTTGGGACATGGTGGCCCAAGTTGATCTTTGCGTTGATAAAGAGGACAAGCATATCTTTCGGTTGGCTGCTAATGGAAAATATTCGGCTAAATCTGCTTATGAGGGTCTCTTTCTTGGATCAGTGGAGTTCGAGCCTTATGAGAGGATTTGGAAAACTTGGGCTCTGCCCAAATGTCGTTTCTTCTTGTGGTTGGTGGCTCATAAGAAATGTTGGACGACAGATAGAATTGAAAAGCGAGGTCTGGATCATCCGGAAATATGTCCTCTTTGTGATCAGGAAAGGGAGACAATTGACCATCTGCTTGTGGCTTGTGTCTTCTCTAGGGAATGCTGGTTCCTCTTTCTTAGGCAATTCGGGCTGCAAGTTTTGGCACCGCAACCATCTATATAAATTTCATGGAGTGGTGGCATGAAGCAAATGGAGCTATTCAGGGTCCCTTCAGAGATGGCCTAAACTCTCCTTTTATGCTAGGTGCTTGGGTCTTATGGAATCATAGAAACAGATGCATCTTTGATGGCCTTTCCCCTAATATTGCTAATTTCTTAATTCAAGTTGGGGACGAGCGCCGTCTGTGGGAGTCTGCTAGGGCCAAGGGGTTGTCCTCCCTTGCTGCCTCCCTCTCAGATGTGGATTGGAGCTTTATAGATGGATCGATTTATGTTTGTTACGTTTAGACCGCCGTAAGGCGTCTCTTGTACTCCGGTCTATTTTGGACCTTGTTTCTTTCTCCTTTTAATATAATGATACGCAGCTCTCCTGCGTGTTCGAGAAAAAAAATGCTGATGATGTGGTCCTTTTTGTTAAACCCATTGAAGAGGACCTGAACTGTGTTAGATTGGTCTTGAATTGTTTTGGGTCAGCTTCCGATTTGGTTACTAATATGCATAAGACTTATGCTATTTCTATAAGTTGTGAGGAGCAAGTGGTTCAGGAGGGAGCAATGTGCTGAGGTGCAATTTGGCCACATTCCCTTGTAATTATTTGGGGTTGCCAATTTCAGACAGGAAACTGAAGCGGAATGGTCTTATGATGTGGATAGATAAGATTGCAGATCGGCTTTCTAATTGGAAGGCTTGTTTACTCAATCTGGCCGGGAGGACAACATTGGTGCGGTTTGTGCTATCGGTCATCCCGATATATCTTCTAATTGCCATAAAAATCCCTAAGTGGGTTATTAAGTCAATTCACAAAATTCGAAGAGGGTTTCTATGGAAAGGGCGAAAGGATGTGAATGGTGGAAGTTGTCTTGTACCCTGGGAAATTGTTATAAGGCCACTAAGTTTAGGGGGTCTTGGAGTTCCTAACTTGCAATTGAAGAGTTGGGCGTTGCAAGCAAAATGGCTTTGGTTAGAAAAAACTGACCCATCTAGACCTTGGGTTGGTTTGACTGCAGCAAGTTAGATAGTTTTTTAAGTCATCTGTGGTTTCTGTGACAGGGAATGGGGCCAATACATTTTTCTGGATGGACAAATGGTTAACTGGGAAGATGATACAAGATTTTGCCCCTGAAGTTGTCCGTATGGTGGGTAGCAGATCCATTACTTCAAGAACTGTTGCTCAGGTGCTGCATAACTGGCAATGGGTTAGCGACATTGTGAATCCCTTATCTTTGATTGGGCTGCAGCAGTACTTGCAGCTATGGGATAATTTAAGTGGAGTAGTGCTTAACCAGGAGGAGGATAGACATGTGTGGGTGCATTCGGGCTCTGGAAAATTCTCCTCAGAGTCTTGTTATTCGGCGTTTTTTATGTGAGCTATTTCTTTTGAGCCATGGAAAAGGTTGTGGAAGTCGTGGGCACCCCCTAAATGCAAATTTTCCGTTTGGTTGACAATAAGGAATAAATGTTGGACTGCTGATAGGCTTCAAAGAAAAGGATTACCGCACCCAGTGGTATGTCCTTTATGTGACGAAGAGCATGAAACTATCTTGCACCTCTTACATACGTGCAGTTTTGCTGGACAATTTTGGCATGCCTTCATCTTTGAGGATGGGCCATCTCACACCTGATAGAGATGTGGGCTCTTTTGTTGAGTGGTGGGGCAAGGTGCATATGAGAGTGCCCAAACAAATCAGAAAATGTATTCATAGTATCATTATTCTGGGAGCCTAGTGCTTATGGCTCCATCGCAACAGGGCTGTTTTTGATGGAACAAGTCCTTCCTTGAGCACCATTCAAAGATTGTTTGTGGATGAAATGGAGTGTTGGAGTAGAGCTGGTGCAAAGCAATTTGAAAGCCTTGGTCTCCGAGCTGCCTTTTCTAGGGTCAGGACTATTTCTAGCGCTTAATGCTGTGACAGCTGAGGTCATCCTATTACAGCATGAGATAAGGATAGAGTTTTTCCCTGTTTGTATTAGGGTTCTGGTCTTTTTTATTTTTCCCTGTGTTATTTTACCTTGTTCGTGCATTGTATTGTGGTCCACTTCGGACCTCTCTCTCTTAATATAATGATGCACAACTCTTCTGCTCGTTCGAGAAAAAAAATTGTTTATATTGTTATTGGTTTAAACATCTTACTACTACTTTGGGAATGACTGTCTATTTACACTTTGTCTTACGTCCCGTTTGGATGGTTGGAATTGAATTCCATTATAATAATAGTAATTTAGTCAAAGATCAATTAAGCTAATATGGTTTTATGCGAAATATATTTGTATACTATTATTAGCAATATGTGAGAGATATTTATGTGCTACATTTTTAATATAGAGTAGTGAGTCAAAGAACATTTTATAAGTTGTAGAGTAGAAACATATTCAATCATTTTCCATCCTCCACCCCATGAATTTGAAGATAGGCTTACATGTGAACTTTAGAAAATAATGGAATGTCAGTTTCCAATCTAAATAGACTACTTTATTAAGTAAATTCCAATTCCTTTAAAATGAATGGATCCAAACGGCCCCTTAGCTAATTTTGTGAGATTGCTTTTTCCCATCCTAAAGGGTCCATGTTTGTATGATTTAGCTTGTGCATATTTTTTTTGCAGGGACCAGACCATGAGCTTTTCCCAGCTCAGGAAGCAGTGCTGCACATTCAAACTCATATTGTAGACCTCGGCCCAGACAAGGATAACATTATCACAACAAGACTACTTGTACCTTCAAGTGAAATTGCTTGCTTTGATGGAAGGGAGGGGTCATTATCTGATATACAGCGACAGACTAGTGCAAACGTGCAGATATTACCAAAAGAAGATCTTCCATTATGCGCTTTAGAGTCAGATGAACTCATACAGGTTTGCCTTTATCCAAGGAACGCTGTTTTCACTTATTGAATGATTATGCATCATTTATTTGGGAGTTAGTTCCAAGGGTGATCTGTTTGGACTTATGATGTCTATAGACTGTTTTTTTCTTTGTGAATATAGTAGAACAGATTGAAATAGAAGTTATTGTCTTTCTAAGAAGGACCAGTAGTTTGTTTACAATGATTTTTTTATTACACATCTCATCATAAATTTCTCAGGAATGAATCCTTATTTTTAAATAGTTTTGAGTTTAAGTTCATTAGCACTCTGGTGGTTGAGCATGATATGTTCTTTCAGATTGTTGGAGAGATTAGTGCTGCTCGGAATGCTCTGATACAAGTAACAACAAAATTAAGGAGTTTTCTATACCGTGAGATGTCTGGTCCTATTCAAGTTGGCAATATTAATGTACATGGAGCCATTTCTCCAGTAGCAGGCTCACCTGGAGGACCCAACCTCGGAAATGATATGCCAATGAGTGCTTATCACCAAGCATCACAACTGGCAACTTCATGGCATTCAAAAGTAGGTCTATTGTTTTCGAAAAAAAGTAGGTCTATTGTACAAATAATTCCTTTATGCCATTAGGAAAAGATGTTTATACATAATCTGTTTAAAATAGCTAACGATACCAATGGTCTTTTTTTTTTGCAAGTTACGCACTGACTTCCATCTTCCAATAAGGCATTACGCTTCATTTCTGTTAGATTGTTTTGTTCCTATCTTAGTGTTATGGGCTTAGAGCCTAACCTATGTAACCTAGTCTATGTAATACTCAGCCCACTATCAATGAATTAGGGTTTTATTTCTTCCAACATAGTATCAAGCCAGGTTTCTCTTCCTCCTCTCCTCTCCTCCCCTAGTCGTCGTCTACCGCTTGCTGGCTGCCGTTGCCATAGGGGCCAAGGCCGGCCATCCTCCCCCTCTAGTTCCTCTCCCCATCGCCCTTTCCTTGACGCTGGGCCTCTGTGCCCCCTTGTCGTTGCCCCTTCCTCTCCAACCACTGACGCCCTTCCTCTCCAGCCCATCGACAACGGCACAACTTCCCTTGACGGCGCTTGCCTGTAGCTACTCTTACCTGGTGTGGGGCTTGGGCAACCCATGTCGCCTCCGTCTCCCCCAGCTAGGACGCCTGCCCCTCCCGTTGGTGGAAGCCCCTAGGCCCTGTCGGTCGCCACTGGCACCGTCGCCTTTGGCCTATGCGTAGCCTACCAGGGCTAGGGCTTGGTCACAACCAGCCTGACTGCTCATGGCCTAGGTGTGGCTGGCCAGGACCTTGCTACTGCCGGCCTGGTCATAGCCGACGTGGCCCAGGATGTCTGGATATCGATGTCGGGTTGGATACCTCTCTCTGCCCTAAGCGTCTTCTTTTGGCCTTCTTCATCTTTCTTGCCCCTGTTGGCCACTCTGCCCCCTTCTGATGTTGTTAGTGCCTCTCCACCCTAGCCGCGGCCCTCACTGTTGCTAAGGTTATGGCTACCACCTCGGAGAACGCACATGTTGTCGCCCTCGCTTAAGAGAACGAAAGCACCGGCGGATGCTCTCGCTCAGCAGCTTGCTGAGGTTGAGCGCCATCTCACTGGCTCTCCCTTCCTCAACCCTCTCTCGGAACCCCCCGTGGTCGACCCCCCTTGGCGTACGAGTTCATTGCCATCACCAGCCTCCACGCCCAGGCGGTGGGTGTTCAGAACATCCGCTCTCTAGTCCCCATCATTATCGACCTGACTTTCTCAACCTACACACGCTGGCGTGACCTCGTCCTCACCTTGCATTGCTACGCTCTGAATGACCACATCCTCACCAACACAACGTCCCTTATTATCCTATCCTAGCGGCGAATGGATAATATGGTCCTCTCCTAGATCCTCGGGATGGTCACTGTTGAGTTGCAGGAAGTCGTTTGTGAGCGTGGTGGCACTTCCCGTTAGGCCTGGGTTGCCATAGAGGAATTCCTCGCAACCGCGAGGCTTCTGCTCTCCACCTTGACGCCGCCTTCCGGGCCTGTCCATGGGGACCTTTTTGTCACTAAGTACTGTCGCCAAATGGAAGGCATGGTAGCATCTCTTTGATATTGGGGAGCCTATCTCCGATCACAATCTCGTCCTCAACCATCTCTAAGGCTTCAACGAACTTTAGGATCACCACCACACTTGGCTTACTTGCTGGGTCTAATCCCGTTCTAGGTGTGTCTCCATCCTGGGTGCGGTTGAATTGTGTCGTCAGAACCTGGCTTCTTAGCGCCATCTTCGACGACCTTGTTGACACCATCTTCGAGCGCGGCACATCCGCGTGCAGCTCTGGCTTGCCATTGAATCCCAATTCCTTGGGAACTGCACCACCAACGCCCTCTATGCTTATCAAGAATTTCGAGGTTTCTTCCAGGGTGACCTGTCCATCGTAACTACTGTCGCTGCTTCAAACGTATGGCAGAGGACCTCTGGAACCTTGGCCAACCTATCACCGAGGGGACACTCGTCCTCAACATCATCCGCGGGCTTAACGAGCGTTTTAGTGCTCTCGGACTTCAGCTTCGCCGCACCACCCCACTTCCCTCCTTCCTGCAAGTCTAGGACGACCTACGCCTTGAGGATCACACCATGGCTAAGGCTTCTACGGCTGCAACCCTCGCTGTCCTCTTTGTTGATAGCCCTGGGGGCAGCTCTAGCGGTGGCACTAGTGGCCCCAAACCACCGACCAAGCCTCCCCACAACAGCAATCTTCACCTCCTCCACCGAAGCACCGACAGCAGTCATGCGACCGTCGCAGTGGCAAACACTACAACAGGAACAACACCGCTTCTTCCCACGATGCACAAGGGCTTCAGGGGTTGGCGACAATACCCCTGGGCGCTCTCCTCTTGTCGTCTACACCTACCAGAACCTGTGGACTGGCGCCATCTACATTTTGGCTGGGTCCACAGGCTTCACCTCCACGTTCTTAGGCACCCTACCGGCCGCAATAGGCGCCACAGTCCTACGTCACCAGTCCTCCTGGCCAATGGACTGGTCAGTGGGGCGTCCCACCTTCACCCACTCTCCTCACTTTGGCTCAAGGCTGGGATCAATAGGCTCTAGCAGCCAACTTGCAGACCACGATGCTTCACCAGCCTCCACAAGACTAGTTCTTTGATGCGGGCGCCACCAGTCACATGGCATTTGACGCATGTATCCTTTCCACCTCCTCCCCTCCTTCCAGTCACACTCCCTCGTTCATTATTGTCGGTAATGGGAACCTCGTTCCCGTCACCTTCACTGGCACCACCATCCTCCCTCAATTTCTTAATAATGTTTTGGTTTCGTTCTCCTAACCTTATTGAGAATGTTATTCCGTTCGCCAATTTATTATTGATAATCACTGCTCTGTGGAATTTGACCCTTTTGGGTTCTCTGTGAAGGCTCTTCCCACTCTGACAGAGATCGTCAAATGTAACAGCTCTGGTCCACTATCCACTGCAACTCTCGACATTTGCTCTCCTTGCTAGCACTTCGTCACTTTGGCGCCAACATCTTGGGTGTCTTGGTCCCGAAGTCCTTTCGAGCTTAGCCCACTCCTGTACTATTAAATGCACCCAACGAGATAATAATTCCTTGTGCCATGCTTGTTAGCTTGGTCATCATGTTCGTCTCCCGTTCATTCATCTTCATCTCGCGCTTCGCGCCCATTTGATTTAGTACACTAATCTTTGGACCTCTCCTATCACTAGTGTCTTAGGATATAAATATTACCTTGTGATTCTTGATGATTTTCCCACTACTTATAGACATTTTCTTTGTGCCTTAAATCACAGTTGTTTACCACTTTGTCTGACTTTTTTACCTATGTGCGCACCTAGTTTGGTGTTCCTCTGCAGGGCATCTAGTGCGACAATGGCACAAAATTCGATAACTCCAACTCCCTCGTCTTCTTCCTAGCTAATGGCATTCGCCTATGCATGTCATGTCCCTACACTTCCAACGGTAAAGCCGAACGCAATCTTTGTGCCATTAACAATGTCGTTCACTCCAGCATGTTCCAGGCCAGTGTACCTCCCCGGTTTTGGGCAACCACACTCAACACGGCCAGTCCAACGTCGCACAGGCGGAGGCGGAGGAGGAAGCTCTGCTCCTAGCACACGCAAGCATTGAGCTATCTCCAGCGGCACCAGCCGCAGCGGCACTCCTCCACCTTGATGAGACGAAAGCACACGCTTTCCTCGGCGATGGCTCCAACAACGACATGATCGAAGGATGGTGCCTCGACACTAGCGCCACTCATCACATGACCGGCCGATGGGAGTTCTTCACCGAGCTCGACTCTAGCGTCCGAGGCTCCGTCAAGTTTGGGGAAGCCTCCGGCGTAGAGATAAAGGGCGCCGACTCAGTCGTATTCACCGCCGTGTCTGGTGAGCACAGGCTGCTCACCGGAGTCTACTACATCCTTGCGTTGAGGAACTCTATCATCAGCTTAGGGCAGCTAGATGAGAACGGTTCGCGCGTGGAGATCGAGCAAGGAGTCATGAGGATCTGGAACCCCTCTCGTCTCCTTGCCAAGGTACTCAGGAGTCCAAATCAGCTTTACATCCTCAATGTGAAGGTGGCACAACCTTGTTGTCTTGCTGCTCGTCGGGACGACGGGGCATGGGAGTGGCACGGGCGCTTCGGACATTTTAACTTCGAGGCCCTGAAGTGGCTCATTCCATGGAGATGGTACGAGGCCTGCCGTGCCTTGACCATGTGGAGCAATTATGTGATGTCTGCGTGTTGACAAAGCAGAGACAACTCCTCTTTTTCCAGCAGTTGAGCTTTCGAGCCAAGGAGAGGCTCGAGCTCGTGCATGTGGACTGGTGTGGCCCGGTGACACCAGCCACACCAGGAGGACGACACTACTTCTTGTTGCTCGTCGACGACCTCTCCCGCTACATGTGGGTGATGGTCCTTGGCAGAAAGGGAGAGGTTGCGAATGCTATCAAGCGTGTGCAGGTCGCTGTAGAGGCGGAGTGCGGCTTCAAGTTGCGCGTGCTGCGTACCGACAACAGCTGAGTTCACGTCGTACTACACGGATGAGGGCGTTCAACGCCACTACTCCACGCCGTACAGCCCGCAGCAGAACGACGTCGTCGAGCGGCGCAACCAGACGGTATCGGGGATGGCTCGGGCTCTCAAGCAGAGGGGAATGCCGACTGTCTTCTGGGGAGAGGCGGTGGTGACAGCGGTCTACATCCTCAACCGCTCGCCCACCAAGGCACTCAACGGGATGACACCGTATGAGGCTTGGCATGGGCGCAAGCTGGCGGTCTCTCACCTACGGGTCTTCGGCTCTAAGCTGCTGTAATCTAAGATGTTGTCCTAACTAGTGTAAGATGTCCTCTAAGATGCTCTAGTCTAAGATGTTGTCCTAAAAAACAAAAGGGTCACAAAGATTAAAAAGGACCACCACAAAGACCACAATGACTTATTCCATCATGGATAGCAGGCACGCCCGAAGACATGAAGTTGCTCATGGAGGGGGTGGTGTCGAAGAGGGCGAAGAATGGATTGGGATGTGGGACCGCCGTGGAGGGAAGACAGTTGAGGAGGTAGGTGGTTGTGTTCAGTGCCTCAGCCCATTTCCGGGTGGGAAGAGAAACCTGGAAGAGGAGGCAGTGTCATGATGGTGGTGGTGTGAATCATGTGCTTGACTAGACCATCCTGAGGGGAGGTGTGAGGACATGACATTCGCAGTTGCACACGTAGAGAAAGAAGGTGCGAGACATAGAGTTATCAAACTCTCGTCCATTATCACACTGAATAGCCCTGATGGTGTGACCAAACTGAGTCAACACCCATGCAAAGAAGTGAGAAAGACTAGTGAAGGTGTCGGACTTACGGCGTACGGGAAAAGTCTACAAGTAGTGAGAGAAGTCATCCGGATGACCAGATAGTACCGGAGACCGGAGATGCTAGGAATAGGGGATGTCTAAAGGTTGCAGCAGATGAGGTCGAAGGGGCGAGTAGTGCGGGTCATTGAAGAAGAGAAGGGTAAACGAGTGTGACGCCCAAGTTGAGGTAGCGGTGCCGCGGGGGCAAAGGATGTGGCCGAGGTGGCTGAGAGTTTGGAGAGGACTCGTTGCCGGGGTGGTGGAGACGACCGTGGCAAGTGGAGGCAGAGGCAATGGGGGCGAGGGCGTAGGGTGTCGCAACATGGGCAGAGGAAGGTGGAATGGGGGAAGAGAATGGTATATAGAAGTCAGAGCTATTACGCCAAGCGACCAGAGCACTAGTAGTAAGATCCGGTATGGTGAGCCCCCAGGGATCGAACTCCATCAAACAATGGTTGTCAGTGGTGAAGTGGTGGACGAAGAGAAGGTTTTGGATGATGTTGGGAGCAACAAGGACGCTGTTGAGGTAGAAAGGTCCGGGAAGGACCGTGTCACCTACTCAGGTGACAGACAGAGTCGACCCATTTCCGATAGTGATGGAGGAAGGGAAGGTGGGGAGCTATGGGGATGGGGTAAAGAGTTAGCTCTGGGGTTGGGAGTGGTGTGGAACGAGGCGTTGGAGTCAGCAACCTAGTTGGTGAGAGGAGGGGGCGGCGAAGACATGGGGTACGAGAAGAGAGCCAAGGGAGGCACCCCTATAGAACCACTGGGAGGGGGACTCGAGCCGGGAGTGACGACCAGGTGGGGGCGCCAGAGAGGAAGGGGGCGTCATGGGTGCCATCATGGATCAAGACTGGCGCGGAGAGGGGCGTAGGGACGATGGCGTGAGAGGCAGAGGATAAAGCCCGTCAGGGCGCACTGGACACGTCCGCAGCGAGGGAGGGGGCCGTGAGGGGCGCAAGCATCAGGGAAGAAGGTCATGACCGCGAGGGAGGGGACGTCAGCGGTAGACAGCGTGAAAGTGCCACGTGCACTGTGTGTGAATGCGTCGACGGTGAGGGCCCATGCTGGAGTAGGTGCTGCGCAATGCAGCGAGGAAGGCGCTGCGACGCACACGCCAAGGGGAGGTGCGGCCGCAGGGAAGGTTGGCTGTGGGCCGGGTAAGGCTGCCGGTCGTAGCGAAGAAGGTCGGGGGCACAACGGCCGCAACAATGGTTGTCAGGTGGGAGAAGAGGGATGCCGTCGGAGGGAGGACTGTCGTGGCCACCGGTTTGAACCAAAGAGGCGATGCGACAGGGTGAGAGCAGAGAGGCGAATTCGCACATGACAGGCTCGTTGGAATGGGGTCGGCTATACGGTGGGCGTAGGGACAGGGAGTGGCGTCGACACAACCGTGGTGGAGGTAGCGAAGGTCGGTCGAGTCACGACCAGGGCGGGCGTAGGGGAATCGGTTGCGGCGGTGGCCCACCGGCGGGGAGATGGCTCGCCGGCCATGGGGGAGACGGTTGCGGCGTGCACAGGGGAGAGGGGAACACATCCAGCGGTGGCGGGGCGGAGGGCCGACTGGGGGTTTACCCACGCGAGTGTAGGGGACGCTGTTGGAGTCGGAGCGGATCACGACAGCAGAAGACGACGCGGAGCGGCTGAGTGCGCCGGGCCTCACGTGACTGCATGGCGGCTAGGGACCCATAGTTAAGGTGAGGTCGACCCCATAGACGCATTGACGCCACGCTGCCGAGGAAGAGGGAGAGCGCGGGGCCAAGGTGGGTGGCCGTCGATGGCTATGCCGACGAAAATGGAAGGGCGCAGGCGCTAGCGTGGGGGTAGGACGCGCCAGGGTGGCCTGTGTGCCGAGAATGAGACCAGCGGGGAGAATCAGCTGCTGGGACAAGCCCTGGCGGCTGGCAAGGGGGCGGGGAGGAGGGAGAAGCGTGAGAAGAGAGAACCTAGCTAGATATCATGTTGGAATGAGAGAAACTCTGTCCCTAACCAGGGTTGTGAGTGGTATTAATAATGGAGTTAGATGGAACAAGGCCCAATACCACAGGGTTGTGAGTGGTATTAATAATGGAGTTAGATGGAACAAGGCCCAATACCACAGGGGTCTAAATAGAACCCCTACACAGCACACATAGTACATTTGAACGCCTTGGATGATCCCTAGCTATTTTGTTTGATTTTTTCAAAATTTCATGTTACATTGCAGGATAGTGGAGGCAGTGCAAGTGGCTCATTTGATCAAGGCAGCAACATTATTGATGAGATCAGACAAGGTGCTACAAAAAGGTAATATGTTATCCTTGCAGTTGTTTCTTATGGTTTGTTTATTTGATCACCTTTTTTGCCCTCCATCAGATTTGCCGTTCCTCTAGTAACTAGGAGCACACTAGAAGTTGTCATACCAAATAGTGCTGTTGCAAGCCTCACCATGAGAGCTGGTAGCAAGCTTGCTCAAATAAGCGAGGTGCGTTGTATCCTGAATTTTATTGAGTACCAAAAGGCGGACAATCATTAATTACCTCCTATTGCGTTCTAACTGTTTTTTGGAAACAGATCTCTGGTGCTACTGTAACGCTAGCTGAGGACAGACCTGACATCTTAGAGAAAGTTGTTCGAATATCTGGTACCCCTGAGCAGGCTAGCAAAGCTGAGAATTTGCTGCAGGGATTTATTCTAAGCAGTGAGTACTACTTCATCTAGAGTTTCTGTTTATTTTTCAGCAATATAACTCTTGAACCCCTTTCAATTTTCAGTTCCAGATGACATTCCTTCAGGCTAGTTGAAGACACTCTGCATGTCATAGTTGTTAGTTCGTAAAATTCCTGTGTATATTCGAGGTAGAATATGCTGATGTCATGTGATTATTTGTTTAATTGAGCAGCATGTATTCATGTGTGGATACATGCTGTTTTCCTTGTAGCCGTTAACTGGCTGACGGGGGTGTAAGATTAGCATGTGAATTTACAGATTGATTCAACATTCAATTCTCATGTCCATATGTGACCGCTGAACATGAAACCTCCAACTTATTTAATTCTCAGTCTGGTGCTTAGCTGTGAAAACAGTACGAACGGCAGGAGCATGGTCCACGGTGCATCTCCTGGTAGCTATAAATTTACTGGAAAACATCCTTTGACGCTCTCATTATTTTTATATAAGTGCTATACGGGGTCATGTTCTCTATCCCATCTGTTGTTATTCGCAGGGATAAAAATGGTCGGAAAATGTCTAACCATTTTTAATTCATATTTTCTATCTGGAAGCAAAAACAGAATTGGGAACACCAGTTAGGAATTGGTCGCTCAGGAACACATCGACAACCGTTAAGAATAGATAGTCATAAGGACGTCCTAGCTAAGGAGAAATTCATAAGGATGAACTGACTAGGCCTCGTCAAGCAATTCTGCGAGGAGGACGAGCCGATCAACCCTGTGAGATGGACAGGCCAAGCAACCTACCACCGAGCAACTGTTCGAGGTGAACATGTACATCTTCCCATTAAGCAACTGTGAGGTAGACAGGTCGAGCAACTCGCCGAGCAACCTTGCTAGACGGATAAGCTGAGCCACCCTCCACCGAGCAACTCTACGAGACAGAAAAGTAAGGGCTCACGATAAGGACCAGTACATCTGTGGACCCTAGTTCCACGACATCCTCGTCATACACCTTGTAGGCGCATGCTTGCACCCATCCGGTATAAAAACGAGCTAGACACTGTTGACCCACTCTAGCCACAATAAAGCCACGTTGTCATTAAACATCGTTTGGACCAACAACACGACGCATCGAAGGAGTGACGGGGAGTCTCTGTAAACGTGATGAGGCTTCACCACATATGGCCGTTAATGTACCCCAACTTGGCCTTGTGGGACCAGTCAAGCTCCGCTACGGAGGGCCTCAACATCGGAGTCTCTATTGTAACCCACATACTGAGCAAAGTCGAAGTGATCCACCATACCGCACATATGCTTATGCGCGTATCGGAAGGTGATGTCAGGGGAGCTACGTCAGAAGGGCTTTGTAGAGGCCGCTCCATTTCAGATCAGCCCACGCTTTGTATGAGGCCGCTCCCTTGAAATATAAAAGTCGGTGGTGGAACACGAACAAGAGATAGAGGAGCATTCAACTAGAGTTCTCCCCCATTACTCTCATTCTCACACTCACACCAACTGTAACAGTGTAACACGTTCTCAAGAGTAATACAACGATTAACACTACACTGGACGTAGGGCGTGAGCCTAAACCAGTATAAACCCTCTCGAGTCACTTGATTAACCACTCGGAGTGAGTCCGCACTAGCCTCCCCCACCGAACACAAATTCTGTTGTGTCCACTATTTTCAAAACCACAACTGTTGGTACACAAGGTAGGGGGACTATTTGTGTGCTAAGCAACATTTTAACTCCAATGGCTTAGTCATCCGTTTTTGCTGGTAGCGAGACTTTCTCACTAGGGACTCGCATCACATTCTCTTCCCTCGACTTCCTCGCCACCGCCACCGGAGAACTCCGCCTCATTGACTCCGACACGCCCATCGTGGCAAACGCGGGAGGACCCTCACGTTCCACCTCCACCAGGAGCAAGGCGGAGAAGCGACACCTCATGAGGCGCGCCGCCACCCTCAAGCGACGTCTTAACAAGCCCGCTGTCGCCATCAAGCAGAAGGCAGAGGGAGCCTCACCCTCAACGTTTGTGGCCGACATCGACCACCCGCAGCCTCCATCCTCGACCTTCTGGAGGATGACTCAAGCCTCGATTCGGCAGAAGAACCCAAAACCGATGTCACTGAGGCAGTTGGGAGAATTTGCTTCGTGGCAACATAGCCGCGGGGTGAGGATGGTGGGGGAAACGAAGATGCCGCCAACTAAGAGGAGTACTAGCACCATCGCCATGCACGAATCCTTGCCCACGAGGAAGGCCTCCAGTAGCAACAAGAGGAGCTCGATGCCTTCGTACGTAGAGTCGACAGAATCTACAACAACACAGAACGAGAGCGCCTCGAGGCCTCTGGCATGAAAGGTCTACGACCAACTCACCCAATAGAGCGATGGTGCCCAATACTGCCTTAACCCAAAGCAGAACATGGCACCAACAGCCATGATGCTCCGGTCCATCCGCGAGCCAGACGACTCGGAGGCGAGGATGATGTACCAGAACCTCCATAACCTGGTTGACATGGCTGCCATATAGCAGTCCGAGATTAACCGGCATGCACCCACTGGCATGAGCAGTCTCTACACCCGTTCCATGACAACATGGAGCAAGGAAATGTTGCCTTCCCAATCCATGAAATCATGAATTCCTATGACGACCCACCTTGGCAACATTCGTGACGCCCGCCACATGAGGTGGAGCAATCGCGAGCGCCCAAGAGGAGGCGCGAGCGAAGCCCCGATCCAACTAGGCTAGTACCGCGCGCCTTCGGTCGTGCGATTCAAAAGGCACACATTCCAACGAAGGTGCGCGCACCCGCCTACATTAGCAAATACGACGAGACCACCAATCTTGGTGTTTGGTTGGAAGACTATCGTCTTACCTACAACATGGTGGGAATCAAGGATGATCCCTTGATCATCCAGTTCTTGCCCATCCATCTCGCAAAAGGGGCCCTTGGCTCGAGCACTTGCCGAGCAACACCATCCACGACTAGGTTGACCTTAAGAAGACTTTCATGGGCAATTTCTAGGGCATGTAGAAATGCCCAAGGAGCTATTGGGACCTCAAGCTATGCGTCTAGAAGAATAGGGAAAGCCTCCGGGATTACATCCGAAGGTCCTACCAGAAGAGGAATGAGCTCCCTGATGCCACTGATGCCGAAGTTATGAGTGCCTTCACTTACGGCACCATGAACGAGGCGCTCATTCACGAGCTCGACAGCGGACGACCAAAGACCACCGCTGACCTCCTCGACATCGCGACCAAGTTTGCTGACGGAGAGGATGCGATGGGGGTGATCTTTCGCAAGGGGAAAACCTAGATGACATTGGCAACACAAGCAACATGAAAAAGGAGCGTCAGGAACACCCCGACAAGCACCAAAGGAGCAACCATGCCCAACGCGATGGAAATGAGGTCACCACCACGTAGCACCCGCCCAAGCCATCGGGAAGAATGGTGGTGACCACTTCCAAAAGATGATGGATGCGTCGTGTTAGAACCATATCTACCCCGTCCACCACAAGCTCTGCGAGTGCGAGCTACTCAAGCGCTTCATTGCTAATCCTCCCAACAAGAAGGCGAAGCCAGAGGAAGCCACCAAGGTGGTGGAATAGAGCGCCGCCACCGAAGACTTTCCCGAACCAACGGGATGTATCATGATCTTCGGTGGTCCTGAGGCATACAACGACAAACATCGCCTCAAGATGGTGCACCAAGAGGTACACACCTCGGACCTAGTCGTCCCCAAGTATCTCCGGTGGTCAGAAATCTCGATCACCTTTGACCACTGTGACCATCCAGAGAAGGTCTCGCACCTTAGGACCTACCCCTCATCGTTGAGCCCATTTTGGGCCCTTAGCGCCTCTCCAAGGTTGTCACACCCAGTTTTGGAAGGCAAACCGAATGCGAACCATGTACGTGCCAGGATCAGAAACTCACGTACACACCGATTATATAATTGAACATCATCACACATTGCTCAAAGTAAATAGCGGAAAAGTACTTTATTACAACAAGATGTCCAAGACATCCACTGAGTCTATAACATAGTCATTAACATTAATATCATCAATGTGCGGAAATACGAAACGTAGAAGATAAGGCCTTCACAGGCAACTGACTGGGGGTTTGCCACTAAAAAAACTAGAACTCATCGTAGTACTGAAACTCCTCAAAATCCTCCATGTTGCCAGCATCTCCTCCTGAGCACTGAGTACAGTGGGGACAACCTGGGGTGGGGTGGTTTGTAAAGCAAGGGTGAGTACACATCAACGTACTTAGCAAATGTCATGTATGGCTAAAGTGGACTAGCTGTATGTGTAGTTAAGGTTAAGCAGTTGTTTCTAGTTGGTCAAGTATTTATTACTATTATTAGAGCCAAGTTTTAGTAATAAACCCAGTTATTACCCAAATGTACTCCCTCCAAGAGGAAATACCAGAGATCATAATTATACCATCATCATTAATCATCTTCATAAAAGTAACCAAAGTTCTTCTAATCAAAGAGGATCCCAAGGCCGCTCTTAACCGTGAGCACGACTGATATACCAGTTTCTAACACTCTGCAGAGCTCGCACACTTTACCCACAAGCCATGATTCCCATTCTGCCTAGAAAGAGACAATCTCCATTGGCCTGGCAGGGTATCACTATGTAGCCTTTACAAAGATTTCCCAGAGATCATAGCCGCCCGTTAGGTTTCCCCAGTTTAATAAACACAGTACCTCTCCCCAAAGGAAGGGTGACTAACAAAACCAAATCAAGAACCTCTGCAACCAGCCTCGGCAGAGCAAGTATTGTGCCCGAACCCCATTGACGGCCCTACGACAAAGCCAACTACTCCTATTGTTCCTCTAATTAATCAGCTAAGGGCGTCCCATTCCACCCTCGTGGATGCACTGTTATCCCGGGTTGTCACTCCCCAAACAGGTCCTCACGGAGAGGTACTCAGGAAAGTGGCCCGAGTCACCTAAAATATCACAAGATCATCATCGGGATAACATCATCGTATCATAAATATTCATATCATGTTCATTGATTAATTTAAAGCAATAGCATAAAGCTAACCATGATAACCCAAAAGGTAAACAAGGATAAGTAAATACAGACTAGTCAATCCTTAGGTTTCAGTAATGTAATGCAGGACAATGAATTATAAAGTATGTAGGACATAATGGGTCAGAGGACACTTGCCTTCACCAGGTTGTTGCTCAGGAAGATCATCGGCAACACACTCA